>NW_019103384.1:0-61325 GCF_001856785.1 Myzus persicae
TTGTATTTAATTCAATATTTTCAACAAAATCTGAAAATATCAGTGTTTACTTTAAAAGTTATCAATGCCTAATCATTTTTAAATTTATTTTTAATTAAAATCAACTATAAGTTAGCTTTCAAATGTATTTAGTATTACTAATTGTATTGCAATTATTAATTATAGTCTCTTCGTTTTCATTTAATATTGTATAAAAAGCACATAATTTTCTAGTACAGTGGTAAGTGGTTTCACAAATTGTAACGACTTTATCTTTATTAATTGAATACATTTGTATGAACCTGAACAAAATGTATTATTTATGTCCCAAAAAATGTGTTGTCAAATAACTTATATTGAATATTGGTTAATTGTATATGTAATTATGTTTGTTTATTAATTTATTGGTTTATAGATAAGAAGTTGTATTTGACTATTGTATTTGTTATTACTAAATACATTATATACAGTCCTACATTTCGACATTATTTTTTTGCAGACCGACGGACGATGGCAGAGCGCTCACCGAGGCCCCCCTCCCCCTCAACCGATTTGGTGGCCATGGTGGTCATGACTGTTTCTTCGAGTAACGTGTAGGCTGCTGGGACTCGCTGAACAAACCAATTTTCATGTAACCACTATGTGTTCATTTCAAAAAAATTACAATTCCCACTTGAATATAATGTAATAGATGGATTACATGATTCATTCTTAATTTGTTAGCTTATAATATAAATTAATATGTTAGATTTGTTACAAAAATATTAAGTCTGAATGTTAATATCAACAATAACACCCGTATCAAATTATTAATTTTGTTTTCAACATTTTATCTTTATCGTATTGATCCAGTTGTCATTTACTGATTAATATGTTGATACAAAGGGAACTTAATATTACATTATTAATTGAACAGTATATTTTATAGTAAGTAATCTTTCCTTAAATTGTTATTTTTCTGAAAATGGTTTGTGCGTATAACTTGGCTTTACTTGAATATATCATTTAATTTTTTATCAAGTGGATTGGGTTTTTAGATTATTAGCATAAAGCCACAATCTTTGATTTTTAGTAGAATTTTTTAAAACTCTTAAGTTGATTACATTATTTTTGAGTATATCATAATGCTATCCTAAATCTGGAACAAAATGAAAAATTTATATTTAATAAGGTCACAAGAATGAATATGATCGGTAGTTAAATAGTATTTCTATTTTTTGAGGCACAGTAGTGCTTTTTAATTTCTAATTTTCCGCTACAAATGAATTAACCATGGTAATACAAATTTTGAAGGTACTGTGGAAATTGCAAACCTGGAGCTTTTATTGTTTAGTCCCTACATTTATCAGTCAGTGAGCCGGTCCGGACACGTGCAATTATAGTTTATTGAAATAAACCACTTCCCCGTCAATTATACTGATTCATACTGTTCGCGCCGCCGTCACCGCCACTCGTAGTATATTCCGCCGACCGGCACACACACACACACGCACTTCATATCGCTGTTACCTGTTTGTCCTATGTATTATTGTATTGTTTTTATTTTTGTATTAATAACGTGATTGTGAGTTATTATGTAATATGTAGGTGATCATCGCCGCCGTGCCGTCTGCTCGATTATTATTATTTAACACGGCCGCCGTGACTCTTGTCTTGTACCGAACGCTGCAGCCGCAGAAGTATTAACGAGTGCGTGTTTAATACTATAATAATTGTACAGATTTAAATAGTAAATTGTTGTTATTATATTGTTTTTTGTACCATCGCAGTCTCAGATAGCCCATATATATATATACATTTTTTATATTATATCGTAGGCGCTAATCGCCGGAGTTTTTTATATATTATTATTTGTTAAATTTATGTATTATTGTTTGTTGTCGTATGTGTAAATTTGTATTATTATAGCATAGGTACAGTAGCAGCTGGCCAGCCGTGCTCCACAAACTGTGAGTTTTTGTTATTATATTATTATTATTATTTTGCGTGCCATAAGGGCCGTATAATTATTATTTTTTTTTTTGTTGGGTTATAAGGGCTGCACATCATTTTGCATACATTATCTTATTTGCTTAAATTATATATACTTACGCTGTTGAGCCAGAAGGGCTAAATTATACTTTAATAATATTCTGTTCGGTCTTAAGGGTCGTGCATTATTACCTACTATTTATGGTAATATTCATACCACTTGGCTAAGAGCGTGCACTACCTATTTATTATACTATCATATTTTTTTATACCTACTGTGTTGCTGTGATTTTTTATATATTTATGTTATTATTATTTAGATTTGTATTATACAGCAACTAGTTATTTACCAGCAATCGTGTTATCCATTATTAAATAGAGTTACCATTTTTTACATTACCTTACTGTCATTTGCCGTTTAAATTTACACACCAACATATATAAACACCTTACACACCACCACACCACATAGCTCACTAGTATTTGCGCAGCGAACCCAACCAATTCTAGTTGAACTATAACACTTATTATACACACATTAACACAGGTCGGTCGGTGTGCATGTGAAGTATTCTGGCGACCGGGCAACACACTCTATTATTGTAGCATTCCCGGCGCGAACGCATACAATCTTAATCACCATTAAACAATTTTAATTAAGTAATTTAGATGGTTCTCATCAAATATAAAATATAGGTCTAAAATCATATTTAATCACAATAATAGTTACTATTGTATTTGTTGTAACCTACAGAAACTCTATAATAAACAAAACTTTATAATTTGTCTGTGTTTTATAAAAGATTTGAAACAAAAAAAATTAGGGCCATTTATCGTTAAAATATAGCATATAAATCTTTCAGAAACTGTAATTTTCCAATTTTAATTTTTTTTTAAAAATCGGTAGAGTTGTTCCAAAGATTATCCTGAACAAGCAAATAAACGAACAATTTTTCTACTTTATAATATCAGCATGGATAATATATAATATAGATTTAACAAAAGAATTTTTAAATTGTTTTTATTAAAAGTTATATGTTTATTGAAAAATATAACATAATAAGTTTATAATATAATTGTATTACATTTATATTTATTTTCTTCGTAATAAAATTAATATGATCCATGGGCCATGAAGTACCTAAATAAGTATAAAAAAAACTTATATGATGAATGATAAGTAGATCTCGAGTGGCATACGCTCAATTTTAACTTCTGCAAAGAGAAAGGGGGTTCATTTTATCATTGAATATTTCTAAAAAACCACACATTATTGTAGGACTCATAGATTCTTTTATTTGCTCAAAATCTAAAAATGTCATGAGGGATTTTGTGGTATCAATTTTTTTTTCACCAAGGCGCAAAATGTCTAAATGTGGCACTGAGTACTGAAGTTAGTAGGTACTTGTCATACCACATACTAATATACTATATAAAATGTATGGTAAAACAATGAGTAAATAAATAGGTAAAATATTTTAAAGCATTTTGTGGCCTATCTTGCCACTTACATTATTAAATTTCATTGATTACCAGTATATAGAACTGAGATTAAACCTTTTAAATCATTGTATTTGTATAGTATTTAATCGTATATATCCAGTAGGTACATACAACCTACGTGTGTAATGTTTATTATTAGGTGCATAACGTTTATTGTAATATAGGACTTCCCAGTATTATTTAAATATTAATGAATAATAATTCTGTTTTTTTTCCCTTCACATAAAATATCAAATTCACTGCTTAGATAATATAGCCTATAGGTAAAACGTAAAAAATCGTTTCTTAACATGTTTTAGCCTTCAAATGTAATATTACTCGTGAGCCACATTCTCTTTACCAGCTATTATTAAATATGTTTCATATTGTTAGTACTTAGTTTATTAGAAAGAAGAAAAAATGTTGGATTAACATTTTTATTTGAACTTGTAGATGGTTATATTGACTGTCCAGAACTATTAAGTTTTCTCAATTTTAATGTTCCTCAGTGTAAAACTAGCTCTACTACTATTGTTTATGTATTTTCAAAAAGAACAATTTGTGCTATAGCTTCACATATTATTCATAAAATGATGCAATTAGCGAACGAAACAAAAAGATGCACTGCACATTATTTCAGTAAATAAAACGAAATACATTTTACATTCATTAAAAAATAATAATCATTTAATTAAAAAATGTTATATTATTCATCCATTTAATTTTAAGTTCTTAATCTTAACAGTCTAAATAAATGTTTTTTACTATTTCATTTGCAGATATGATGTTTTTTTGAGCATATTTTCACATTTTTTAGGAGTTTAATAATGTTTTTGAGCATTTGCTTACATTTTTTTTAGGCATATAATGTCGTTTTTTGTAGCATAAACATCCACCATTTAATAATGATTAAATCATATTATGAACTTCGGTATTTTATCAACAATAGGTATAATTTATATAAATACATGAAGTTGTAAACTGTGAACGTGGTTAGAATTTCGAAGCATATACTATTAAGTAGAGTACTAAATATTATATAAGATAATAGGTACAAGTGTACAACTAAATATTTTACGGTCTTTAATTATTATCAATATTATAAATTATTTGAACAGCGGGGATGTTTAATTATGTTTTGATACTCATAAATAGTTATTTCAAAAAGGAGCGATGCTCAATAATACAAACAATAAATTACTACAATGTTTACTGATCGAGACTGTGCAGCGATTTGCGAAATAGTTTACCGAAACTAATTATTATTATTTTGTGATACGATGATACGTCATTATCTCGAACTTGTATAGTATGCAATGCTCGGAAGTTACAGGAGCTATAAAAGGGAAAATAAAAATAAAAAATTGTAAAATATGCATGAAAAAATGTCAAATATGAATAAAAATTAGATAATACTAGATACTTTTCATAAAACTTAAAATTTATTAAAAATTCCAACAAAAAAACTATTTTATGTTGTAATTAATTCACACTAAAATAAAATGAAAAAAATGGAAAAAATAAATACTTTAAATAAGGAGGAAAACTGTATGGCCATTTTTGAAATTTAATTGATTTCAAAACAATTGATAAAAAATATATTTGAAAAGATGAGTAGGTACATCTGAAATCTGAATATTAGCTCAATAGAGATTAAAGAGGCATCGTTGTCATTTAATTTATAGTCGAAATATAATAAATAATAATAAATACCTACCTTTTTTCTTTTCTTTTTTTTGGGGGGTGTTGGTAAGCTATCTCGATTTAAAAACTAGTAAACTCTCCAAATGGGTAACTCTCCAGGGTCAGTATGATGTTTACCTGAAGGAAATGTGTAAACTCTCCAGTGTAGGACCGTATTTAGGGGGGGGGGGGAATGGGGACATTTGCAATGGGCGGCCAAATATTGATCTATTTAGACTTATGCGTGGGGCACCGCTGTAACCCGGTGCAGTATTGTATCAATAAATATTTTTTTTTTGAAAAGAATTTGTAGACCCAGGTGAACTTAGAAATAATGAATTATTACTAAAAATATGTAAAGAAAAAAAAGGATCTATATTTTGGTAAGGGGGGGGGAGGGGGGGTTGGAAAATTATGGCTGACCCAGGGCGCAAAAATCCACCTGTACTTTTGCCGACTTAAAAAAAGAAGAGGAAGTCCTATCGGCTGATAAACTTTAAACGGACGCTTTTTGTAGCGTTTTTAGAACATGGTCTTGTTTAAATCCAGTTATCTCAAAGTTAATTTTTTGTACTCCTTAAGTTAATAATAATAAAAAAAATTAACTTAAACGTATTAATGCGTTAATGTCCAGCATTAAATATTACGAGCCCGCACAGTCAATCCCTTTTCAACAATAACACGACTTATTTCACTTCTGTCCAACTTCTTGTATCCAAGTTTATTTTTGTGCTAAACGTATAGTAATAAACTATGTAAATTCGATTTTTTATTTTTTTTTATAATTTTAAATTTCAACGAATCACAAGATCCAAGTACAATATATATACATATAATATTATAAATATGGCAGTAATACAATTTATATTATATAACATAATGATGCAAATTATTTGTAATTATAAATGACTCTTTAATTTTTTTTTTTTTAAACCATTTTAATCCTTCAGTTTAAAGACATTTTCTTTTTAACAGTATAAAACCAAAAGCCTTCATACAACAGAAAGCGAGCTTTGTTGTCTATAGAATTATGATAATAATTTACTTACCCAGTAAACAACAATTTCAATATGTACTAATATATAAAGAAGAAAAGTTGACAATTGTTTCTTTGATTGTAGTACTTAATACATTTAAAACTTTTTTACCATCAGAAAGCTACACAATCCCAAGGATCTAAGACAATATATGACTTCAATGAGTGGCCTTCAATTTTTTTTAATTCAAAATTTAAGAATTTTTTTTAAATAATATATTTTCGTTTATTATAGGGTTGCTATTGGTTATAAAATTTAGTATAGACGAATAAGAAATTATTAATTGGTTATTAAGTACAGATCTTACAAATTGTTTCACCCACATTAATATAATATATACATCCAAATAAATAATTATAGATATTATTATTAAATATCATTTCAGACCTGTATTTTCCATGACTATATTAAAAATCTTTTATGTACAATATGAACATTTTTTAAATATATGTAAAATAAAAATATATTTGCATGTAACAAAAGAAAATTTGTTCAATACAGCGTATCATTAAAATTAAATACTAAACAAAGATCAATCCTAACGTAAAAAGTTTTGTACTTCAGGCTTCCATTATTCAATAATATGTGTATGTTTATAATGAAAAATATTATCTTGAAAATAATTTATTATTTGAACTAAATCAAAATTTGAAAACAATAAAAAAACTTGACAATTGCCTTACATAGTTATATAATTCAAAAACTATAAATCTATTATACGTTTATCATAATATAATAAAATCTTTATTTTTACAAGATTGTCACTTAAATTTAGTTATAAATTTATTAGGATTAACTTACAATAAATAAATATTATTTAAAAGTTTTGGTCATCAAATACATTTAAATTTCATCATCATTTTTACATTAACATTTGGGTCTCCTTTATCCTGCCGTAACCATCATCGGAGTATTCAAACTTGTAATACACACCATCAAGGCCAATTACTGTAACATAGAATCAATGCAACTTCATTAAAATAAAATACGCATCATAATATTAATATATAAGCAAACTGTCAACAACAATAGTTTATTGATTACAAAATATCGACAAATGGCCAGTTACATATGCTAAACAATGTTATTAAAAACTAATTTTATTCTTACCTGCAACAGTATTTAGAGTCAAAAAAGTGCAAATACATCCTACTTTTGAAGGTATACTGAAAATGGCGATAGATTTCGGTATTTGACAGTGTTCACTTACAACATATGCTGAGTATGGTTCTGGACTAACATGAGTATTTATATCAAATTTTATCACTGCAAATATTTCAATTGTACCCTCGACACCTGAGCAGCATATAAATTCTGAATTTGGACTGAAGTTTATGCTGTGAAAATACAAGGAAATTAAACATTTGATTATAAATGAACCATATTATTACATTTTTATTTTATCAAACTTAAAAAAGTATAAACAAGAAATTATATACCAATATATTGTTGCTATATCTGCCCGTCTTACTTCTGCAACTTTGATTTTACGACAAGTATCCCAAATTTTGATATACATTTCCTCAGAAGCTGCACTAGCTATAAGTGTACCGAGTTTATTAATAGCCAAACCAGAAATCTCTCCAATGTAAGCACCGTATATTGTGTCTATTCTTCCACTATTCACATGTCCCCTTCGTTTAAGACATGAAATATCCTAAAATAAAAGTAGTTTTTTTTGTACACAACTTTGTACAATATAATATTATCTGGAATTACCAAAATATCAATGGTTCCAATATAAGACCCAGGATATGCAATGATTTGTTGTGTAGAAGTTTCTAAAGGAGTGACTTCACACAGTCCCATCGGGTTTGGGCATGTACCCAACGTCAATAACTTACGAATGTTGTTGAGGATTACAGGAAACGTATACACAAATATTTCGTTCAAAGTTACAACTATGATTCTAAGTAATAAATTTAAAAGAATACTATTGAATATTACGTTAAAATAAAAATGATTAAGGTTTATACTAACTTGTTACGGCTCGTTCGCACAGATTTTACGACTGATTTATACTCAATCGTCTTCTCAAAATCTTTTTTCATATTATTGAATATCATGACAGTTTTCTCAGAGTAATCTGAGTACTTTGAACTATGAACTATGGCGAACAAACATTGAAATTTCATAATCTTGCAACTCAATGCACCACCTCTATCTGTATGTTACAAACAATTATATGGTTTCGATCATAAATGTAGTGCCTAAAAAATCACCACCTCCTTTTGCGTTATTTAACATCAACTTACTAATCCTCTCTCGCGCCTTCAAAGGTTCAAGTTGGAATACTCGAACACCAGTTGTAGTACAACACGAAAAACGAGCTGAAACACGACAAAAGTTTGAAGATCTTTGTAGTACATTCAGCACTCCAGCGATACTATCTACAACACAACGTTACTTAGCCATGATATTTTTTATTTGTGTACTCACTAAGATCGTTGTTGAAACTCAAACTGATAATGTTTACACTATTCATTTTTATATAATTTTCAACCACCTACAGTCACGGAACAGAATATATTATATTCTTTAATCGCAGAGGTAACCAATCCAAACTGAATTTCGAAAACTTCGTAAAAAAGAAGAAAAATATGTTATAATGCACTGGAAACAAAAAAAGTTGTCAATAACGATAGGTTTACATACAGGGTTATTCACCAAATATGCTCACCTCCTTTTTTTCAATAATGCAGTTATTGAAAAATCTGATTTTTGATATTTAATTTTAGCTTAAGACCATAGTTTTAAATTCTTAAGATTTTTTGTACTTCTTAAGGAGTGTCCCGCGAAGATACAAACTTCACTTCTGTTTTTTTCAAATGAGAATATCCCTAGTAAACAATCAATTGAACAGCAGATAATTTTTTGAAAATGTCGACATATCAAAATCAAAATTTGTTCTAGTAGCTTTTTAATTATTTAACTTTGTGTTCTAAGGATATAAGTTCCATAGTAATGAGTTTATAAGATATTTAGTCTATGGTGATTTGAAAATTTTAGTCATTTATATTTATTTATCGATATTAATAATTTATAAAAGTTTCCCAAATATAATAAATACTATTTAAAATGTTGAGTCTATTTTATGTTCATGTAAAATCAGTTTTAAGGACTTAAACATTTTAATAACCAAGAAACTACTCATTGGAGTTTTAAATGTGGTATATCAAAATTTTCAAAAAAATGATCCACTTCTTAATTTATAGTAAAAGAGGTGTTCTCATTTTAAAAACAGAAGTTTGTATCACCACATGACACTCATTAAGTAGAACAAATAATTCAAAAATTTGAAAATATGGTCTTTTAGTCTATTTAAAAACTCAAAATACCGGAATTTGAATAAATTCATTATTTAAGGAAAAATGGGGGTGAGCATGCTTGGTGAATCATAATGTATATTCTAAGTAGGCAGCTATCATAAATCGCGAGCCTGCATGGTAGGCCTAATGTAAGCCTACATCTGTGGTACTGAGAACATGCTAAAAGTCTATTGCATCCACTAACTATAGTTATAGTAAAAATATTGACATTTTACTGCACAGTATCGAATAATAATAACAATATTAATAATAATAATAATTATTATAACAGCAATAACATCAATAACGCCAAAAAAATATTTAGTACCTTAAAAAGGACGTCTTTCTGCTAGACTTCGGCGGCAGGTGTAGCCAGAAAATACACAATATTTTACTGTACTCACACGCCAACGACAGAACGACCGTAATCCGAGACAAAGCCAACAGGTATGTCAGCAATATACGAGCACATCGACACTGACGCCAGACGGTCGCGACTCGAGAGTGCCACTAGCTGGATTTTTCCCTTCATGGTTCAATTCCCACCACTCGGTGGCGCGTATACAGCGTCTTCCAAAAACACATGGCAATTGGAAAATGCATTGTGTCACCACGTTGGTTATATTGTGGTTGTAGTACCCATATCTTTAGCCATATTGTATGTTATACAAATAATTATAGATAATATGCAAAAGTGCTCGTCAAAATATACGTTTTAACGTAAACGTCAGTTCAAAAACAAATACTGAAATCTTTGTGATTGCTACCACTACGTATACAGTATATGCTATACAGTTACTGTACAGTCGGCCTATCGCTGATTGTGGTCGACCGGCTACCGACCGGTATGGTTTGGTGTATAAAAGGGGGACCGATGCGTATCGACAGACGAGTTTTAAGATCGTTCTCTAAAATATTATATTATCCTGTACATAAGTCCTTTTACGCATGCGCGTATAAGTGTTGTGCGACGGATGTATTATACAAAAAGAAAATACCAAGGAAATTCCATTGACTCCCCTCTTACCCTCTGTCCGTTGGTCACAGCATACTAGTATGACAATAAACGACAATAAACGATCCCCTGCCGCAGCGGCCGTAACACGATAGCGTCCGTCCTACCATTATACATGAAAAAATACAATGCGAATCAATTCTAACAGTTTTCCAATGAAATATTTATTTAAAAATACAGTCGAAGTGGTCAATTCAAAGTTGAAGCTGAAAGTCCTAGTTTCGATCCATATTTATTACACATTTACACAGTATTATAAACATTTATCATATTTTTTTTTTGATAAACGTATTTTTCCAATATCTGTGGAGGACGTAGGTATACCGCCTCTATAACATAAAGACATACAACTTTCAAGATCGATATCCTATAACGCCCTACAAGGCATAAGCTAAATGAAAACTGGATATTTTAGTCATTATTATTATATTATACGTATACAAGCAGCAAGCACTCCATTCATCGAGATAATATTTTATTGTTAATTTATCTTATCCGTAGATATCAGTAGGTATGCGCGTCAAGCGATACTGTTACAGACTATAGTCGGATTTTATATTAGAGCTGTAGTTGACTGTTGGTTATAGTTCATATTATTATTTATTTAGTATCACTGTGTCACTCAAACTTCTAATTTTAACTTTGAGTTCTACGGTGTTGCGTTTTTTGCATGTAAAAATATATGGAGGGCGCAATCGTGTTTCACATGCTATCGCAGTCATACGTTAAACAGTTAAAACCCTAAGGTAGAAATTTTTTTATAATTTATAATACATGCTGTGTATTTTTAACGATAAATGAAAATAAAAGCTTTCCAAATTCTTGGTTGGTAGGTTAAGCCACAAGGTACTTTTCGAAAAAAATCCATGAAAAACATTAACTAAATATTTAGATAAAACAACACATCTCGAAGAAATTCGTTAAAAAAATATTACAATTAAAACATTGATTATAAAAGTAGATAACGCTTCAAAGTTGATTTACGACTAATACAATGACAGTAAACATTAAATATATTTTTCATTAGCTGCAATAAACAAATAAATAATTGAGAATTCAACATTTTATTAATCTATTATCTGATCCGATACAGAAACAATTTTTTCTCCGACATTTGAATTAATTATTTATATTCTTGTGCAGAAATGTTCTAAATTATTTGTATTTTCGGTTTGACTAAAATTTGATTAGATAATACCCAATGTTGTTAATGTGTCATTAATTTAAAGACAGATAACACAACACAACGATAGTGACTGGCATGTTTGTGTCTGATGTCCCGACCGGCAGCAGATGTGCGTAATGTGACCCATTTCTACGAAAACCATTATAGTTGTCTAGTTTATTTGAAATGTAGAATGTACAACGCTAGAACTGGGAAAATAATAATCATCTGGACAGTAACATTAAATGTGACACTCAAATAGGCAGTTTATTTATTTTTCAATTAAAAACGCGTATAGTGTGGTCATAAATTATTTTGACTGAAATTCAAATTATGTCAACTGTTAGAGTTCGGATTATAATCATATTCGATTTTCTACACATTCGGGAGATAACTTTACATATTTTAACTAAAATATAAAATATTAATTCATGAATATATAACAATAATAGTTATCCTTGTTTATTTATTCATTCGTTTCTTGTAAATTTATTTATTGAAGACATCATGACATTATAATATCCAATTATTAACACGGTAATGCGGCACGTGTATCATAGACAGTGTCATTGACTCGGCGACTACTCGTATTTTTTATACAGTAGTCATATGCGGGAGAGAGTTTGGAGAATATAAATTGCCTGCCGCATACCCTCGCCAGTCGTCACAACACGAGATAAATGGATGCCCGGGTGCATGCATCTGCAACTGTGACAACGACTATGATATTTTATTTCCACTAGTTATAACTTAGAAGTTATAAGTAATAATTAATAATCAATAAGTATAGGTCCTATACGATACGTGTTCTGAACACATTAATTTTCATTAATTTGTGTATCTATTCTGAATACAAGATAAAAGTATTCCTTACAACACTGGTATACTCGATAATCGATATGGATCATGGATGGTTACACTATTAATTTATTATGGTACGGCAAGGAGTCAGAAATGTCGTATAACATATTCGAATTTCCAATCGTGGTACTTACGGTGGACCCTCGATAAGACGAAAACCTTGATAAGTAGAAAAAAATGCTGTTCTCTTGCTAAAACCTCAATTACCAACTCGAAAAAAAATCTATAGTTAACTCGAACATTCTGTGCTCCGAATATAGACGGATAATGACTGTTTGCGTAGCCACCGATACTCGCGTTATCTAAGGTAAACCGGATTCGCGGGCTGCGCGCCTGCGCAGCCCTACGACATCATACACACACAAATTTAAACTAACACATTGTACCATTAATTAATAATTATTGTGAATTTATGAATTATATAATATGTTAATTTTATACTTGTCGAACGCCGTCTCGTGTTACGTGCAGACGTGCAGTCTTCTTGTTTATTTTTCGTTATTACGTTATAACGTCCTTTGTTTTCGCAGCACACAGATGCATCGCAGCGTCGCAAGTTTGTACGTTTTAAATTATTGAAGCGTCCGTAATTCGCCGCACGGCTATTATTTTTTGTAACTGCAAAAATCAATTTTTTGTGTTTAATTCACTGGCCTAAATTACCACATTATTACAATTATTATTGTATACGTCGCAGGCACGAATTGCCATTTTATTAAAATCGTATAACTCGCAAACCTTTTTGCATAATTTTGTGTGCGTGTGTGAAAATCACATAGTTATTCTTTAGATACAGGTACGACCTAGTCAGCAGTGCACCTTAAAACTGTGAGTCTTTATTTGTATTTGTTATTATTATGATTATTCTTATATAAATATGCAATATTGGTTGTGCCACATAGCAGCATATATTTATATTATTAATTATAGTTTACTTGTTGAGCCAGAAGAGCCGGATTTTATTTAAGTTTGTACCTATTATTTAAGTTTACCTAAATTATACACCAATACCTTAGCATAAAAGTAATCCGCGTTACCATTTTATTTAATAGTTTTAACTTTAAGTACACATCACACTTCATATACAAATATAATATATACACACTCACACACTCCAATCACACGTAGCTCATCAGTATTTTCTCGGCTACCCCGTCCACTGCTGATCCCACAATTCACACACACACACACACACACACATACACACACACGCACAAATTCCAGTCAGCCTGTTAATATTGTGTAATAGCCTATAGGTATGCTGTATACGTGTATGAAGTATTGAGATCATAGGCATATTAACAATTTTGTTAATGGGTCCTCTGATTGAGATAACCGGACTCAAGACTAAAGGCGGGTTCCCACGGCGCGTGGCTCGGCGAACTTCGCGCAGCGCGGTGGTTGTACCGAGCCCACATGTATGCTCGGCATATCACGAGCCTACAATGTCAACAGCATTCCCACGGCGCGTGACTTGGCGAGCCACGAGCTTATCCGAGCCGATCAGAGTTACCTCAAAATTATTTTAGACGTCAAAAGTCTCAGTTCGAAATGAGTCGTTCTTTTGATAACACGCAAATTGCTGCTTGTGCAGCAGCGTATATTGTAATTGTAGGCGGTGAGTATTTAAAAGAAAAATAAGTCGAAAAAAAAAAAACGAAATCCTGCAAGGAAAGAAGATATTGGATGCATGACATTTACAAAAGCTGTGCGAGGTAAGTTTGCTTATGTAAATTAATATTTAATTTTAAGTTTTTTAAATTTAATTTTAGTTTAATTTATTTATATTTAGTGTTAAGTTTTTTCTGACCATCTTTTTTTAACAGTTAAACTTTAAATATATATACAAGTAACTTTAAATGTACATACAAGAACATAACAGTTTATAATTTCTTATAAGCTAGTTTTTTTATTTTTAAACTTATAGTTAACAAGTTTTTGATAGAAAATACTAAATTAAAAAAATAAAATAATATTATACTATAGTTGTATAATACTTAATATTATTAATAATATATTATACTACAATAGGTACAATGCAACGGATCTGTTAGAAGATTTAAAACGAGGGCCATCTAACAAGTTTGAAAACTTCTGTAGAATGTCTGCCATAGACTTTGAATATCTAATTCAAAAAATTGGTCCAACTATATGCAAAACTGATACAAATATGAGAAAGTGTATTCCGGTTCAGGAAAGGCTAGCTGTTACCTTAAGGTTCTTAGCCACAGGAGATAGCTTTAAGAGCTTATCATACTTGTTTAAGTTTTCAAGTCAAACTGTTTCCCGGTGTATTCAAGATGTTTGTAGGGCGTTAAATCAGGAGTTGAAAAATGAAATCATGGTAAAGTATTTATATTTTAAAACATATCTTTTTTTAGAATAATACCTTTTAATTAAATAATA
The DNA here is from genome assembly GCF_001856785.1 of Myzus persicae. Lineage (NCBI taxonomy): Eukaryota > Metazoa > Arthropoda > Insecta > Hemiptera > Aphididae > Myzus > Myzus persicae. Next base: position 14,908 of record NW_019103384.1, read on the forward strand.
TTTAAAAAAAAAAAACAAATAATTAATAAAATCAAATTTGAAATCACTTCCACTTTATCATTTGATTTTCTTTTTTTACTGACTTTACTGGATGATGGAGATGGGCTCTTAAAATTGCAATCCGGAGTCTGAGGATCATAGATTTCAGTTGTGTCGTGCAACTGACAATTTTCAATAATGTAGTCGTCATCCTCCAAATTTTCAAACTGATAAAAATAATGAAATATATGGTTTGTTAAGTTTGTTTGATTATTTAAATGATAAATTACAATACTCTACTAAAGATCAATAGGTAGTAAATTAATTGTATTTATATTTAAAATGATTAATATATGTATATATTGTATACTCTTCATTTTACAAATAGTATATAAATATAAATACCTATATGTACATTGTCAACATATATGAATAATTAAACTCAGTTGCATTTATATGTTAATTTAACTATTAGTGATTTGATCATAGGAGTATAGGGGATGATCATTAATTATGGTTATAATAAAAACAGTTTACATAAAATTTTAAAATAAAAAACGCAACATATAATGAAAATCAATCATTGTTTTTTCAGTTGCCAAACAATGAAAGTGATTGGAAAAATATAGCAGCAGATTTTTATGAAAAATGGAATTTCCCCAACTGCCTCGGGGCTATTGACGGAAAACATATAGTGATCCAATGCCCTGCAAATAGTGGATCTGAATACTATAATTATAAGGGAACTTTCAGTATTGTACTTATGGCTGTCGTGAACTCGAATTATGGTTTTACTTATGTGGATATCGGCTGTCAAGGCAGAATCAGCGATGGTGGCGTTCTTCGGAACAAGTCGTTTTTTAAAAAACTGGAGACAAATGAATTATTAATACCACAAGAAGGAATACTACCTAATACAAATGTTTCATTACCATATTTATTTGTGACAGATGAAGCTTTTGCCCTAAGTAAGAACATAATGAAACCTTACTCAGAAGTATATGAAAATGGAAATTGCAAAAGAATTTTCAATTACCGGCTTTCTCGAACACGCCGAGTAGTTGAGAACGTGTTTGGAATTATGGCCTCAGTATTCCGTGTATTTAGAGGACCTATACTTTTAGAGCCAGAAAAAGTTAGAGATGTAACAATGACTTGTGTATTGTTGCATAATTTCTTAAGAAGAAGCAGATCATCGAATTCTATATACACACCACCTGGAATTTTCGATACTGAAAATAATGATGGAATTGTAATTCCAGGCTCTTGGAGGTCCGAACAAAATTGTACCAAATCTATGCTTCCATTACAAAGAGTACCGAGAAAATCTGGCCTTGAAGCAAAAATGGTTAGAGATCAGTTAGCTGAATATTTTATGACAAGCGGAACAGTGGAATGGCAAGAAAACGCCAAATAATAAATTAAAATAAAATTATTATTGCTTAATATGTAACATATTTGTAATTAACGTATTTACGTATTTATATTTACGTTTTTTATTTATTATTATCATTATTATATACACTAATAAAAACAGCATTAATAAAATAAATTTAACATATTAAGTTGAAAGAAGTATTCATTTTTTAAATCAAACTAAAACTTAAAAATATTTATGATAAATACATAAATAATTATTTCATTGAAACTATTTTATTGGTTAAATTTTTATTCATTTCTCTTTAATTTTTAGATGGTGCTTTTAAAATTATATAGACGATATAGAAGTTTATTTCGGGTCATTCATATTTATTTTTACAGCTATATCGTAAAATATTTAAAACCATAAATACCTATATGAACAAAAATAACAATATAGAGACTATGAACAACTACAATAAATTAACATTTGGTTTATGGTTGGTAGAATACATGTCGACACCGGTTACTACTTGTCTAAACCGGCGACTAGAGCAACGTAAATGATTACTATATTTATATTTATATTTCCTGCATTGGCCATTGGCATTTTTAACATATTAAGTCATAATTACATGCACAGGGCCGTATTTAGGAAAATATAATTATTGAAATATATCATAGCAAAAGTATAAAAAATAATAAATATATATATATTAGTTAAATAATATGAGTACCTTTGGCTACTGCAGCATACAAAATGTATGATAAAGTCGTATTGTACTCAAATAATAAAATATAATTAAACAAAATATAACTAATTAAACTTACCTCTGTTGAAATTGTTTTTTTTGCAACGTAAATCCCATGCAGAAATGACATTGCATTATAGGCGAACCAGTCGGGCTGAATAACGTCTTTGGCACCACTTCCAGTACCCTTACTTTTATTAACTTTGTTTAAAAGTTTCCTATAAGTAGCCATAAGAGAATCTTTTTATTTTTTATTTCTGTTACATCAGTTTTGACACTAAAATTACAAAAATACAAAAATCAATATTTAAAAACATATTTTATTTCAAAATTATTATAAAAAATCAAAAATTAATCTTAAAAAAAAAACTAACCTTAATTTGTTTTCTATTTCTTTCCACGCATCGTGAACTATGTTCCTATTTTTATGATCCGGATGGCGTGAGTTCCAAATTTGTGGATATGCTTCATACCTTCATACGTTCAACCTTACGTTCATTGTTTGAGTTAACCTTTTTTTTTCACCCAACTCCGTATTGTATTCAAATGTGACGTTGCCATGTTAGGAATACGATTCCGCACGTTTTATTTAATTTTGTGTATGATAGTAAATATGATGTGAAATTGATGGCATAATTAATCTGTGATTGGTAGATGGATTTAATTGATGGGTCCACCATAGTCTTGCAAGTTAAAATATAAATATAACAGTTTTATTTGAGCAAAATTTTTTTATAAAAGTTAATAAAAAAAAAACAGTTTTATTAGATTTCTTAATATTAGTTTTTGAAAAAAAATATAATTTATTTAATCTTAAAGAGTTTTAATGTGAAAATTGATTGCGTACACAAAAACCGTAAATGTAGTTATAATAAAATGTACAATAATACTATAATAGGTACATAATTACAAGTTAGTAGTTAAGTACTAAATACTATATAGTAGTATTATGTATAGTACTATTTAATGAATACATAGTAGTAAGGTTCATAAAGTGATTAAAAAGTAAGTAAAAGAAAATTAGGTACTTAGTAAACAGAAGTACCAAAATTATTTTGAATAATACTCATATTCATTTACCATAAATGCGACGATACACGACTAATATGTACTTATTTTTTTTGTAGAATCAATATCACTACAAAAATAATTGTGTGTGAGCGAGTGTACATTTAACCATTATTTTTTAGACTGTTTAAACAGCAGTGTTTGCGAAGGATCTTGTGCACGGTCTTGATTACTATCGTTTTTACAGTGTAATAATAGTAATAAATGGCAGTAATAATCTGAAGTATCTTTTTTCCGTGTTAAACTAACACATTACTAACGTATAAGGGTTTACCTACACGTAAATATTACTCAGTAAATAAAAGTTGTATGTTATCTTTAGTAGTATGTAAAGAAGAAAAATTGTTCTTTTAATTGTGGCAATCTCTGGAACTACTTACCCGATGCAATTTTTTTTTAACATCAGAAAGCTACAAAATCCCAAGGATCTAAATTGATTTAATCAAGATAAGTTGCCTTTAATTTTTTTACTGCTTTAAGGATTTTTTTTAGAAATTATAATAATATATAGATATTTTTATGAAGTATTACTGGTCACAGAATTTAATATAGATGAATAAGAAAATAGCAATTGGTAATTAGGTTCAGAGTTCAAAAAATTGTTTCACCTATTCAAATAAAAGTATATAGAAGTATAAGGTATTATAATTGAATAGACCTGCATTAAGGGTTAAACAACTATGTTAAACGTTTTAACTGAAGATAAAAATGGGGTAAAAACAGCTCGAAGTTTTGAACAGGACTACAACAGGTATTAAATAACAAGTTTAACACACATTTTGAATCATATAGAGTTAGTATTTTTAACGGACAATGAAGTGCACGGGATCAACTATACAAAATAAAAACAAAATCAATAAATTATAATTGTTTTCAAGACGATAGTTATTAACAACGCGCTATAATACAATAATAGTACAGATGAGATGACGTACAATATGAAATTATTTTAAATGTATATAAAATAAAAATATTGTTGCCGCCCGAAAAACAACAATATTATTATTAATACATCAACCACCACCTGCCGACACACACAGTCAAAAGCAGACATATCCGTGAGCTATATTGTTTTTATTTTTGTATTGTATTATGACGTTATCTTGTGAATAATTATATAATATTATTATGTAGATAATGCCGCGACGGAGCACCGGTCAGCATAGGCCGCCGCTGTGCAGCAGTGTCTTTTAGTTTTTAGTTTTCTTTTAGTTCTTTTAATTATTTTTTCTTTTAGTTTACGTTCCGTATAGCTAACGCGGAGTAATTATTGTAGTGCGCAAATCGCCATCATACGATATTATTTCATTTTTGCAGTAGCGAATCGCCAAATTTATTATTGCATTACTGTGTGGGTGCGCTGAACGCCACTCTTTTTATTACCTATTTATTGTTGGTATACGTAGCGGCTGTCCAGCAGAGCACCGACGTACTGTGAGTAATTTATTATTATTATATATTTTATTTTTATATTACAGCTCAAATAGCTGCCTTGTACTATTATATTGTTAGGCCACATATTATTATTCTCTAGCAGCTCAAATAGCTTGCAATATTATTATTTATTATATATTGAACAATTTATAGAGTCAGACGACCAATAACTTTTACTTGTTGGGCCAAAAAGGCCATGCATTTATATATTGTGTATTATTTTGAAAGATAATTATTGAAGCATATATTATATTATTATATCATTTTATTTTCATATCGTAAATTTGTGTTGACATTTATTCTAATAAAAGTACACACACACACACACACACACACACACACACACACACACACACACACACACACACACACACACACACACACACACACACACACACACCCACAATCCACCACACATTAGCGTTCAATAGTCTTGCTTCCCGTCCACTTCTATTGAATTGTTAATACATGTAGGGAAACCCTACATAAAACGTTTNGTGTATTATTTTGAAAGATAATTATTGAAGCATATATTATATTATTATATCATTTTATTTTCATATCGTAAATTTGTGTTGACATTTATTCTAATTGAGGTACTATAACACACACACACACACACACACACACACACACACACACACACACACACACACACACACACGCATGTTGACACATCCACAATTCCACAATCCACCACACATTAGCGTTCAATAGTCTTGCTTCCCGTCCACTTCTATTGAATTGTTAATACATGTAGGGAAACCCTACATAAAACGTTTTCGTACTGAAGGATACCGACCGTCACAGATGACAAAATAATATATTATTTACTCGCACGGTTTATCCAATGCTTATAGAATTTCGAAAACTACGTAAAAAAAAGAAAAAGAAAAAATATCAATAGTATGTTAAAACCTTAAAACACACAAGAAACATAAGAATTTGTCTATAACGATAGGTATTCTGATAGCCCAGCCACTTAAATCGTGTAAAAAATACATTGTAACTTAAACGTTTGTTCAAAAACAAATAGTGAAATCATTGTGATTGCTACCACTACGTATACAGCGTATACACGAAAAACAACGACGCCTGTGGCCGACCGGCTTCGACCGAAATTGTTCGGTATATTGTAGGGGGAACGAGTGGCACGGACAAAATATTACGGTCGTTCTCCATAGTATTATATCCAGCACGTACGTCCTACACACACTTAGTGTTTCGATGAATTTATTATAAGAAAAAAAATATTTACATAATTCCATGGAATGCCGTCTGTCCGTAGGCCGTAGCATAACAATAAAACGATCACCTGTCACGGCCGTCTGCGGCGGCGGCGTCGTACGCAATACAATATGTATACTCAATAGCAGTGGTTCTCAACCTTTTTTCGTTCACGGCACATTCACGCCACTTGACAACCACAGCAACTTCGGAAACATCGCCGGAGCCTATAAAAGTTAAAACGTATTTAAGTATTTTGTTTATTTTCACCGTTTTATATTATTTATAAATCTAGTAAGTTGTAATTAAAAAAACTTATCAACATGGGGCGTTGGTTTTAAAACTTACTGTAATAGAGACAAATTACAGCTTGTTAGTTGTTAATTTTATTGTTATGTATAACCTAACTATATATTATAGATATATAACCTTATACTTAAATACTTTTACCTACACTTACAGTGTTATATATACTTATATCATTGTCTTTCCTCTTTCGTTATTAATATCACTATTGCTAAATAATCATTAAATATAAAAAATTCTCGCATAATCTGACTGTTTAAAATTCTATAAAAGCTTTCATGATGCATTGGCTACACACCACAGTAAGTTTAGTGGATATTATCGACGTCACCTAACACTAGAGTCCTATAAAATAATAATAATATTAAGTACTATGATATGTTGATTTCATATCAATCATAAATAAATATTATCATATTTCTTAATAATATAAGAACTTATCATCATATATTATTGTTACTATGTATAACACCACTGATTGTTGACCTTTAACTTGTTACGACACTTAACTTTTTAGGATGGATTAAAAACTGGTATTTTTGTGTAGTGTACATAATCGTATAATATAGGTGATGCGTACCTACAAAGAATGCTGTGTCCCACCTCCCACCTACAGTCGATAAAGAATCCAGACGCCAGGTAACACTAACACAGTAACATATAAATACAATTTAATATTATGTGTTTTATTAATTTTTTTTTTTACTACATATTATCTGTCTGCTTGTTAGTAGAATATCTATTCTGTGGTAGAACCATTATAATTTGTAGAAAAGATCGGAGATATAAAATATACAGGGGGTACTATAACACGAAAACAAGAATACTGAGTGACACTCGTAATTATTTATATTTTGCGATCGTGTTTATTCTGTATGCAGTATAGTATAGAGAAAAGTTTTTAATACATAATATTATATATGTTTATAAACTATAAACACATTATTACGTTATAAAATATTTTAAGAAGTTACATATAACTTATAAATTATACTCTAGTTTCGAGTGGCATTGCTGAGTGTCTGTCCATAAATGCTAATATCATCCTGTCACTAGCCATTACTATTAAATGTAATCATTACACACTTATTATACTGTATAGATTTTAAATGATTTTAGAATATTACAATAAAGTAATAATAATAAAAATAAATAAATTATACTTGGTCCTTTGATGTACTCTCACACGAATGTTTTAATGTTATTCCTTGTTTTGATATTAGCGGCGGAAATAAATTCATTTTCACGAAACATAATATTCAGTATTAAAATATTATATATTATTATACGCATATTTATTTAAACGTTATAAGTTGGATTTGTTGTTATAAATAATATAATATAATGAGTATTAATGATGATCATATATGATTAAATGATTAATTTATCATTCGACCACCTATTCGCCTAAAAAAGAAAAGTACAATATTATAGCACAATGATATTAATAATGAATATTAAAAGATATCCGAATACACAGTTCATCAATTAATACAATGATCTGTTCTAACGAGGTCAAATATTTTATATTCAAATCATATAAAATAAAACAACTAACAAGTCATGAAGATAATTGTAGAATTCAATAAACAGAAAGTATGTTACAAAATATTAGTAATATTACAATATAAAATATTATATCTAATTTATTGTAGTATTTAATTAAATATATTTATTCCTAATAATTGACTTAAATAAGTTTTACAATTTGTATAGAAAGATCGTTTTGAGTTCCGAAAGCAAAAGTTTTTTGAATTCGATAGTAGTTTGAATGGGCTCTTTGCGATTGTAAGCTCTATATTATTTTGACTTCAAAGCAAGTAGCAACGTTGCCAAATATATAGATGCACGTTATATATCCATACTGTTGATAATTGATATATTTTATGATTTATATTTTTGAGACGTAAAGTGAACCTGTTTGTTTATTATACAAAATTTAAATAAGCAACAGAAAGAGTATGTAAAAAATAAAGCGCCAAAAATGTATTTAAATATTTGGTCATAGTTGGAAATATGTATTGGATCTTTAAAATCTAATTTAAAAATATTAAATGTAATTCATCCACTTTTTAAAATTTAAAATTTTGTGTTATTTCTACATATTTAACGATATTTTTTTAATGAATATATTTTTAAAATAATAACTTTATCGTCTTTTAATCGTTATGATGTAGACTGCAGAGTTTGAACTTATGAACTATTAGCGGTATAATAACATTTTTTTTCTGTTATAAAATTCTTGGAAAGTATTTATATCTATATTTAAATTTTAAAAATAACTGAAATATATTAACTGAAATTAATTTTAGAAAATTTGGCAACATCGCACCTAATTCATACCCAATCGAACGGCCTTCAATAGGCAAAATAATGTTCTTTGTTATTCTGTTGCCAAATAGGTAAAACGAGTGCAATCGTCGGTACTCTGTTGTTGTGGCAGATTTTACACGACCGTAAATTTTACCCGAAATAACCAGGTAAAAAAGTTTCATAATAAGAAACAAAATAAATAATAATAATTGAATAATATAATATTAGAAACGTACACATTTTAGTTAAACAAAATACAATTTTCAGAAAAAAAAGCTCTACAACAATCCATTAAATATTAATATAGTTATTACTAGGGCTGGGGTTTTTAATGTCTTTAAAAAATTCGAAAAATTACCTTAAAAAAAAATGCAAAAATGACTTTAAAAACTCAAAAAATGTCTTTAAAATTTATTGAAAATGGCTTGAAATTAAAAAAAATTACATTAAATGTACATAAATGTTTTATTTTACTTCATGTCTTCATATGTTAATAAATAAAAAAATATTCTTCATTGTTACACTGAATCACGATAGCGTGCTTCAGATATTCAAATAGAAATGCCCTCCTGTTGTCCGCCAATAAGTTTTTGTAGATAGAAAAGCTCTTTTCTACATCTACTGAAGTTATAGGTGAGTATATAAAGTACGTCAGATCACTCGCTGAAGATCACCCGGAAATTAATTATGTATACCTTCTTGTCCGTTTAAAATATCAGATATTATATTGGAAATAATTTTGAATCCTTCATTTTTATTTAAAACCGCAGTAAGCTTTTGATAAACGATTTTTCCAATTTTATTTGGCACTTTTTGAATTTCATCTTTAATTTTATCAACAACGATAATGGATTCAATCAAAGATAATCCAGAAGTTTCTAATTAGCTCTAGTAGATCGCTATGCTGGTTAAGAATATATATATTTTATATAATATAAATTTAATATGTAAGTACTGTAGATAAGAAATAGGTCATTTGGGTTTTCATATATTGTTAGCATATAAATATTTTATATTGTAAATTTATAATCTATAATCTTTAATTTTAAATTCAAAAACATCAACAATTATTTAAAAGCCCCTAAAATGCTCTAAAAAATGTCAAAAATAACCTAAAAACTAAAAATCTTACAAAATTCCAAAAAATGCTAAATGAACTTTTTTATTCTCATTCAAAAGTACATAAAATAAATTTGTGACTAGACGAGCTTCGCACAGTAAGCTTGAGAAAACAATGCCAAGTGCATCGAAATCCCAGCCCTAGTCATTACTTATTATTTGAACAAATAAAGTTGATTTGGCTGCTGGTAAAACTGCGGGCTTAAAAATGTTAAAATATTGTGATAAAAAACATTGGAGCAGACACTCGTCCTGGTTTTAAGATTACATGAACAAAATAATATGTCACTAAACATTTATAATTTAAAGTTTTTGGTTGGCTATTGTCATTGCTCTCAGCTTCTAGTACGTTTATTTTGTTTATTTAAGCTATACAAATTTAATGCATCTTTTCCTTGATATTCGGTTGTTAAGGAGAGAGTCCAAATTACTCGCGTAACTGTCAGTAATTATAATTCATGCCTATGTCTTATGTAATGTAAAAAAAAAAAAATAGATATGATTAAAATGAAGTATTGCGTCGACATAGATCGTTCTGTGTTACTAAGTAACTTCGAAAAACGAGGATGGATACATGTAGGCCCTGAAGACGAATGGAATTTCTATTGGACTAGTCTACAAACTTGTCGTTGTTTGTTTAATGCAGACAAAAACTATAGATTGAAAGACTATCAGATAGTAAATCATTTCCCAAATCACTATGAACTCGGCAGAAAAGATTTACTCATAAGGTAATGTCGTATTTATATATTATGAATAGACGAATACAGTATTATACATTATATCATAAATTCATAGCATACATTAGTGTGTTAAGATGTAAGTACTTAATCATTTGTTGCTAGGTAGTCTAGTTTTATTTTAATTTTAGATATTTAAGCATGGGTAACTAGGTGTTCATATTTTATTATGATCAAAACTAAAGAAGAATAGAAAAAAAAACGATGAAGAATAATATGCTTATTCTAAGAAACTAATGTAAATATTTTAAGTAGTTTTTTTAAGGTTACAAAAAATAAATTGTAAGCTCTGTCTAAGCTTCATTAATTATTTGTTGACTTTTTTTGTTAGTAGCTGTAGGAGTTCTAATTGGAAATGTACATAGTTATAGTAGGTACCTATTATACTTTAGGAAGGTAGCTTTTTGATTATATTCTAAATTTTTTAAACATGGATAAAAATTATTGACAAATATTGAAAAAAAATAACTTCATAATATATGTGTATCCATAGTATTTGTAGTTAAGCATTTTATTTATTACTAATACATCTCAACTCGTCTGTTAATTTGGGCAAATTTAATATTTTAATAAAGAATAAATATGTATTTAATTCAAATTTTAATAATTATACATTTATAAGCTCAATGTTTCTATATAAGGTCATGTGTTTAGGTACACTGACTTAACCATAATAATTTAAAATAATTTAAAAATCCCATGTAAAAATCGTTTGGATATCGGCGAGTATTTATAATTCTATGACAGTTTTTTTGTTGAAATTGTTCTCTATTGTATTTTAATCTTTTTTAAATTATGGTATTTGTATATTTAATACATATGTATGCACACACACACACCCATTTACATAATTTATTCTTTTACGTTTCACAGAAATATTAGACGTTATCATCGTGAATTGCTAAAAAGTGGCACCACTATTACAAAATGCGATAGTGGTTCATTTTTGTACTTGGATTTTATTCCTACAACTTACGTACTACCCGTTGATTATCATTTATTCTTAGAAGAATATCGCAAACATCCAAGTACTTGGATTGTAAAACCATGTGGAAAATCACGAGGCACAGGGATATTTCTAATAGACAAATTGTCTCAGTTAAAGAAATGGTCCAAGGAAAAAAAATATCCTAAGAATTCATCAATTAAAAAAGAAACTTATATAATATCGAGGTATATATTTTTGTTGATATTGTTTTGTATAGGTAATTACCTACTTACCTATATGTTGTATAAGGTCATTATATTTAATTAACATTTTTAATATTTGTCTTGGACCAGATACATTGAAAACCCTTTGTTGATAAGTGGAAAAAAGTTTGATTTACGTCTTTACGTTTTGGTTACAACATTTCATCCATTAAAAGCATATTTGTTTAAATTTGGTTTTTGTCGTTTCTGTAGTGTAAAATATAACGCACACTTGATGGACATAAATTGTTTATTTGCTCATTTGACGAACGTTTCAGTACAAAAAGAAGGTAGTGAATACGATGTATTATATACATTTTAATAATACTAATCGACGTACATGGTAATTTTAAAATTAATTTAGGTTAACAACTTATGTTAGGTATGTGTATATATTTAAAATATTTTAATATAATTTGTGGATAAGACTTCAGACGCACTTGGGCTTACAATGAAATAGGTAAAAATTGAAAAGGGTATACTATCAGGTCTACTTTATAATAATATTATATGCGATTACAGTTGTAGGTCTCATCGCATGAAGAGCTGAGAAAATCGTTATGTGCATACCATAGGCTGAAATCGTGCACCATTATTGGGGGGAGGGGACTAACTACTTAAAATACAGTTCAATTTTTTTCTCGTTGATTTCTCGAATACATTAAAATATCACAGTAGATAACGTTACAAAACTATTAAGTTGTTTTTTTTTTTAAATAAGTATAGGTATCTTGTATACAAAAATACAGAATAATAATAATTTAATATTCTATTCAAAATCTCAAAAATGCATATGGATATTATTTTGTGTTTAAAACTTCATAACATTTCGAATTTAAATCCCTAAGATTTGGAAATGCGATACGATGTGCCTCCGAAGTTATTCCTATAGCAATTAAATAAATTGAAAAGACATGAGCACAATTTTATTTAATGAGCATTTTAGTTTAAATTGCTTATCTTCTTCGCTCAGATTTGTTTTTTTTTTTGTATACCTACAATGATTTATTGAATTTATTGGATTTAAGTTTCAAAGCAACCATACAGTAAAATGCAAAATACTATTAAAATATGACAATCAGAAGTTTTTTCAGTCAATACATTTAGTATACCTACTATTATTTTATTTATCTACTAATAAGATATTTTGGGAACAATCATTTTTTAATTTGTTTATAGGGGAGCTGAAAGACATTTCATGAGTCTAAGCCCACTTTCCATTGATTCCCACCTATGCATACTAGCATACATATATATATATATTTTATGATGTGTTGATACTACCTATAAGCTATACATTATAATATAATCAACTATTTTGTATCATATTTAAATAACTTTAGGCGACGATTATAATAATATTCATGGAGGTAAATGGTCCACTGAAAATCTAAAATTGTATTTGACCAGTACACGAGGTGAAAAACGTACTCTAAAACTATTCGATGATATATCATCGATAATTGTACACTCTTTGAAGGCTGTTTGTAGCGTCATGTCTCACGATACACATTGTTTCGAATGCTATGGTTATGATATTATTGTGGACGAATACCTCAAACCTTGGTTGATTGAAGTGAACTCGTCACCATCGCTCACGTGTACAACTTCCAGTGATCACATACTGAAATCAAAACTTATCGACAGCATCGTTTCCGTTGTTTTACCACCATCAGGTCAGTACCAAAATGTTAACAAATAAAAAGTTCCAATGAAAATACTATTAAAAAAAAAAACAATATATTTTTGTATCCCCTTTTATATTTTTAATTCATAAGTATTATATTATTAAGTATTCATTATGCCTATTATAACACTCGATAATTATAAACCATATTAGACTATATGACTATATGTCTATATATACTATACATATAAGGTATATAGGGTTTATGATATACCACCTATATATACTATATAGACATTTTTTATATTAATATTAAACCTTTTTAGAGGTTACACACTCTACGATTTTAAGGGCAAATGTAAACTGGGCCCACGATTACCTTTTTTGTTGTAAACTCGGCCCGGAAATTTCACGTAATAAAAAAAGTCGGTTGTAATCTCGGCCCGATAATATTTACGTAGGAGAAGATGCTATGTTTCCACCTAATTTGTGGGCCTGTGCATCAGTTGATACGTGTTTAACAACTAATGCATGTGAATCGTTTCATGCGCATTTTAATTCAAATTTCAATTCCACTCACCCCAATATATATAAACAGAAACGTACATTAAAATCAACAGCCTAGATGCACCATTCCAATTTCAGGATATGAAAACTAAAAAAAAAAAAAGAGAACTCTTAGAAAGACCACTTACAAAATTTAAAAATAAGGAAATATCAGTAAGTGAATACGTTAAACACATAGCTTTTTACTTAAAAAATAGATTTATACATTATATTTTTACACTTTTTACAATTACAAATTTACATAAATACATTTTACAGTTATGTAACGATTTTCATACTATGAATAATAATACGAAAATGAAAATAATTTTTGGAGGATAATGAGAATCGCCTCTTCCTATTGTCTTCTGGGTAATGCTAAATGGTTCTTAAAAATATTATAAGAAAATTATATAAAAACATTTTATCCGGGCCGAGTTAACACCTAAATAATTTTTACCTGAAAAAAACACGGGCCTAGTTTACAATCGTTCGATTTTAAGCCATAACTACCTATTAATCTAGTGATATTATAATGTAATAATAATTTTTATAGGAATCCCAAACTGTCGATGGAATAAAAGTCCATCACCAGAATCACTAATAAACTTTGACGTTTTGATCGAGGAAAAGCTGTAAATAGTAAATTAAAAGTCTTTTGTGTATTTATATTGTATATAAACCATAAATAAGTATCTACCTACCTAAATACAAATCTATAATCATTATTCTACATAAATAAACTGATAGTGTAAGTTTTTTTTATTTTATTATATTTGTACATACTCGTATATATAATAAATTTATTTTGAGTTTTTACTGAATGATAAAAATAATTATTACTATGCTATATATGATCGGACGAAAATATAATTATCTTACAAAGAGTTAATGCGGAATAAATTGCGAAATAAAATTGGTGTACAAATTAAATATAATATAATAAGTACGTCTGTACCTACATTTTAAAGTGTCTATGATAGAAAATAACAATACGTTTTGGTCTTCAGCAAAGTTTTTATTACACGTTTTACAGAATTATAATGTTTAACAAATTATTATTATTGCCAAAAGAAATCGTATAATCAATACCTATATTATTATTATATACCTATTATAATACTGATATTATCATTAAATACGCGTACAACAGATATAGATAAGAATATTGCATCCAATATAACAGGCAAGTACATATTATTGCATTTGACATCGTCATTCATATTGTATGTATAATGTATAAATTATATTATGTATACTTTCATTTCAACTTCATGTACATATCTTCGATCTGCGGCGCAAAGTACGACCTAACCTGGGGACGTTTCATTTTGAACGTAGGCGTCAACAGTCCGTTTTGCACAGAAAAAGGATCCGGATGCAGATAGATGTCTTTCACCTTCAATAAAATAATGCGTGTACGATTAATAGGTTGCTTAGACTAATTTACGTCTAGGTACACATTACACACTAATAATCAAACGTTTTAAGAATAATAAATAAAATAATTCATTGATATTACTCATAATGATAACGAATAAAATAGTAGGTTAGTACTTGTTCGAATGACTTAAGACCACCATCTTTTCCCCAAGCCGTCATGTCATCCATAATGAGCTTTTTGACCTCGGGGTTCGCGCACAACACTGACAGCGTACCGGATATGCCATTCTCTTGCGCCCAAGATTTAATGACGTCCACCATGGGAACCACGATGGCTATGATACACGACTACAACAGTAAAAACATAAAAATAACGTAAAGTATCCGTACACTCAGATATAAAATTATTTCAATGTCTTACTCTTGGACGAGACATTTTTCATTAATACCTATAGAAAGTTGTGTTATTACTATAAATATATACTGTTATACAATATTGTGAAGGATAAACTCATTAATTAACATCGTGTAAAAATATTGGCCACCTAATTAAAATGACTGAAATGTAAAAATAAATAATAATTTAAAAAAGACCTAAAAATATCCAGACGATTATTTTTGAATTACTGCCCACTTTTTTATAGTTAATTTCAATTTTTGTCTTTAAACATTTCATATTTTTAATTAATTTAAACAGCTATTTGATAAAATGTCAGTTAGTTGAACTCATATAGACTTAGCAATGTTTTAATTCTTGAAAGATATCTAAGCTTCATGAAAGACAATTATTATGTTATTATTTACACTTAAAAGTTTAAATAGTCTTAAGACTTAAACACTATAGTATGTTGTATGTATAAAGATTTACATTTTACCGAGTTGGAAGATGGCCAACTATATGATGAATTAAACCTAAATATTTGTATTTTAACATATAATTTGTACTACATAATAAACATAATAATTTTAGGTCACCTATTCATACGAATAATTCAACTTTTAAAAATCTATTAAGATTGCTACTGTGGCGCCCAAGACATAGTTAAAATGAAGTAATAAAAACAGATTCAATTTAATTTTACAGCTTCTGTAAATAGTATATGTATATTGTATAGGTATGTTTCTTATAATTGAAAAATAAGCTATACAAGAAAATATCTTTAGTTAATATCAAAAGTGAATTTTATTTTGGTTGTAAGTTCTAATTTGCTCTCGAGAAACATTTAAATAATGGTTAACATGATAACATCTAATATACATTACCTTTAACGATTCTCCGTGGACAAATACTTGTTTCACATATTGGCTTTTATGATAAATTGTTTCTATTTTTTCTGGAACAATATATTCACCTTGAGAGAGTTTAAATATATGTCTCTTGCGATCAATTATTTTAAGTGTGCCGTTCTAAAAACAAAAAAATACTACTTTTTACTTTTAAATAAATAATAGATATTATAATTATTTGTTATTACAAAATTTGCATAAATAAATACATGTACAATGGAAAGATAAATAATGTATGAACTTAATGTGTTTTTGATACTCACTGAAAGCCACATTCCAATGTCTCCGGTATGATGCCACCCGTGATCATCGAACGAAACAGCATCGGGATCTTTAAAGTACCCTTGAAAAATGTTAGACCCTTTTACGCAAATTTCTCCTTGGTTAGACGTCGCGTAGTATTCCATTTCCGGTACGTCGGCCAGTTTAACCAAGTTACAAGCTATTGGTGGTCCTACGTGCTCTGTATGCATATCTCCTTGGATCGAAAGCGTAATCGGCGCCGTACACTCGGTTTGGCCGTATCCTTCTACCACCTGATGAACACAATAATGTAGGTTCGCTAATCGCTAATACAACATGTGCCTCATGAATATATTTTTTAGTCGGCTTAACTCACTATACATCCGAGGGCACATCTCATGAAAGTCAAAACGTTACCGGCCAACGGGGCTGAGCCCGTGATCATCAGCCTCAGGCGTCCGCCCATGTTTTTCTGCAAAGTGCCGAACACTAACCGGTCCCAGATGCTGTTCTTCCGGACGATGCCTCTAAATAAAAAAACAAGCACAGAGTAAAGCGACTAAGTCATTTGAACGATAATAAAATTAGGAGACAAACCAAACTTTTTAATTTCGTTTTCTTTCGACCGGAGCGCCATGTTGAACATGACGCGTTTGAAAAACTGTGGAACAATGTTCGCCATTTCCGTCTCGTAGATTCTGTTGAGCAGACGAGGGACACTGGGCATAATCGTCGGCTTCAGCACCTTCATGTCTTCAAACAGAAATTTGATGTTTCCACTGTAAAAACCGACCGAACCGCCGACCAAATACATGCCGTTCTGTGGGCACGGACATTATCGACGTTAGATGGAACGTGCGAGTCGTTCAAGTATTCATTGTATACCTACTTCACAACACCTTTCCAACATGTGTGCTAAAGGCAAGTACGAGATCATCACGTCACCCACGCTCGGCCTGTATTGGGAAAGTTGCACTAGAACGGCACTAACAGCTGCCACTACGTTGCCGTGGGTCAGCATCACTCCTTTGGGTAATCCCGTGGTGCCCGAAGTGTAGCATATCGTGCACAAATCAGTAGGTTTTGGGGGCTGTTTACAGACAAGTAAATTATGAGTTCAGACTTATTCGGGTCAAAATATCAGTTCCAATATATTAATTATGATTTATGATTAAACGCCGTTGTTATAATTTATAATTGCAGATAAAATAGATTTTAAATACGTGTTATTGACTATTGAGTTGATGACCAATACGTGTACGTTAGTGTTTTTTTATAAATATAATATTTTTAATTTGAAAAAAATGAACAACAAATATATTCTTGATTTTAAATTCGAATCCACAGATAAATAAAAAAAACTGGTCATGAGTGGTCGTGTGTTTAAGTTAAATAAATTTAAATGACTACCTGTTCTGGATACGTTTTAGATGCTCCAGCTTTCTCCACTTCTTCGAAAGTCAATAATTCTACACCACGGTTCTTAGCTTTCTGACTAGTCGATGGTCGAGCACCGCGGATGACAATTATCCGTCGAAGACACTTGGGTGATCTGTCCAATAGCTGGTTGCATTTCTCGTCCGTGTCGACCACCACCGCTGATATTTCCGCTAAGTTATCACATACCACGTCAGACGATTAACCATAAGCACCCCTCCCCCTGATATCCATCTTAACGGTAATTGACTCACTGTGTTCACATAATTTATTCCACACGAAATACATAATAATACTAACAATACCTTGGTTTATAATGAACGAACAAGCTTCTGGACCCAATGTATCGTAAAGTGGTACAACCACCATGGAAAAGCAATAAGCCGCTTGCTCTGTTAAAATCCATTCGGGACAGTTTTGACTAAAAATTCCGATGAAAATCTGGTTAGCTTTCGGAAAACCAAGACCTAATAGACCTGAACCGAAATTTCGAGCGCGAAGTAATGTCTCATTATAATGAATCCATTGAAATGGTTTACTGATATTTTCACGCCAACCTAGGCACTTCCCATTGTCTAAAAATATATGAGAAATCATTAATTGTATTAGGTGTAGTTCATAATACATTGCGAAATATGGACAAAATTATAATATATTACTCGAAACTTTTGCGCCTTTCCGAAACGTCTCGTACAAGGTCCTAGCATCTGGTGCTATATTGCTTAGAAATTTTCCTTCTATGCCTTCTTTATAAAACTTTGAAACATGCACAATTTCTGGGCCCTAAAAATAAATGTATATATATTTATAAGGTTACACAATTGGTTGAGAGTTGGTATTTGGTAAATATTCGAATCAATAATAGCTAAAAGGCTGATTATTTTGCTACAAAAACTTAAAAAAATAAAAAAAATAAGTAGGATATGGCGCTGTGAATAGCCTGTGAGTGTCCATTTTTAATTCGATTGCCCTATTAAGACTTGTTTATGATTTCTTGGCAAACTTTTTGATTAATAACATTACAACATTACTGTCAAATTTAGTTTATTTTTGACGTAATCTATAAACTATTATTGTTTATATCAAAATTTATTTAGATATTTTTTAACCACTTAAAATTTACAATCCCATATGAGTTTTAAATTATTTTAACATTTATAAATTGTATTCTCCTCTAATATTTGTTAAATTTTAAACGATTTTAGTTTCAAGATGTAGAAAAAATGGTTTTTTTGAAAATGTAGAAATAATATTATTACAAAATGTTAATGTATGTACAGGTTAATTTTAATTAGTGTTCTATAGGATTCATTGCATTAGAGTTGTTCAGAATAAACAATTAACATTAAGTACTAAAAAATGCTCTTAAATACATAGCTTAAATTCAGAAAAAAACTGATGAAAACAATATGCATATGAAACGTGCCCCAATAATATTATATTGATAATTATTGTGAAAATTGTTTAATTCGTTAAACATGCATTTTATTTATTTAATATAACCAAGTATGTTTAATAAAACGGTATACCTATATAATTTCATAAAATAGGTAAATGTATATATTAGCTAAAATATTGTATATGAAAATATTGTATATGACCTCCTCTGAAAAATATGCAAATGCAAGAAGTCCCTAAACGTACTTAATTATTATAAGAATTAAGAGTTTTGACCGAAAGAATGGACAGTATAAATTATGGGATTGTAAATTATAATATCTTAGTGATTTTTAAAAATGTAAAATGTAAACTTTTGTTTTAATCGCTGTTATAAATAACAAGATATAGGTATACCTACTTAATAAATCAATCAACTGTTAAATTGACATAAGATTAGCATGATCAAAATGTTTTATTCGACAAATTAATTTTAAAATTGTTATAACTGATAAATATCTATAAAAAAATATATAATTGTAAGGCAGAACTAAACAAAAGTTATAGGTAGCTATAATGAGTGTTTGAAAATTTCATGAAGTATCTATGCAATTTTTAAACTATTATAAAATAATTTTTTTTTTAATTAGAAATAGGTTTTTTAAAAAATACATTATTCTTACGAACATTTATCATTACTTATTAACTATCAGTGATTGTTTTCTTTATTACCTACTACTTATGATATAATACAAGAGTATTTAAAATGTTTTATATTGACAAATAGATAATAATTATTACATTTGTAAACACCTTAATAATAGCTATTCCTATATTTTTTGTTATACCTAAATATAATGTGCATAATAATTTGTTTGTTTGTTCAATAAAATAATTTGAGATATTCAGACTCATTTTAATTAAATTGTGTTTGATTCGTAGTGCACGTTAAAAGTAGGTACATTTAAAAATATAAAAATATTTCCAGACATTTGTGTTCACAGTTCACCTCGGGGAAAAGTTTCAAAATCTTTTTATTGTTTTATATTAATAGTTAGTTGGTACATACTTTATTATTATATCATCACTAATTTTTGGTTATCCTTGCAGTGTTCGTATTAACTATTAGGTAAAATCGGATTGAATTTTAAAAAAAATTTCCTTATTCGTTGGAGGTAATAAATAATTGTTGTATATATTAATCATATAATGTCATATGCAGAGGTACGTTTTCCCTGTAGCTTCTAGACGCGACGTCATGAGTTAACATCTGTCCGAGACATAGTCGTGGCATATAAACATCGTGCTGTTCCACAGTCTGAAGCTGCAGGGACAATTAATGTACCTTTGAAGATAATAGCGATGTCTACATAAAGTAATTATTAAAAAAAAGGTGATCTTTTTTGTTTGTTTTTTCATAGTTATAACTGTAATAATTATTGAACATTTTAAGAGAAAACAAGAACCAAGTTTTATTTATTTACTTCATTAAAAAAATATACCTGTGCTTATGTATAATATTTTTACTCAGATATTTTCGAGATAAAGTCATAGATGCAGTCTTATAAAGTATTTTAATAAATGTATTTATATGGGTTATTTTTAAAGTAGGTATTTTAAATACTACCTTGTATACATTTGCATCTAAAAATTAAATACTTTATTGTCTATATGTTTCAATAAATCATCAATATTACTTTTTTCTAAGTCAGAAGTAAAATCTTTGAAATTTTGTAATTTTATATTTGACATAGCCTCCTAAAGTAAAAGCGAAAGGGAATCAATGGTGTTGGTTATTTTAGTCAAAGCCTATATTAGTGTCTATATAATAAACTAAATTTTGATCAGAATTTTAAATTACAAAACACGACTTATAAATACAGGTTTTGTGTACATAGCGTGTGTAAGTTCATGTGTCAAATATATATTATATACTATTTTGGGGAAGATATATAAAAATGAATTAATGATAATATTTTACATGGACACAGCGGCAATGGGGTAGACTTAATTCTGCAAATATATACAAGTACCTAGGTAAGTAGTAAGTACCCAGATAATAGGTACGATATTTTTTCGATGTACAATTTGTACTTTGTACACTGTCGCTAACACTGTATCGTAATAGTAGAGACTTAGCTAAGCCACTGAAAAAATAAAGTATTGATAGTAAATTGAAAAAAATGTATTTAAAATTTAGATAAGTATTTGTATTTAAATACTTTGAAGAATTTGTATTTGTTCTTTATCTAAAATAAGTGTATAAATTATTTGGTAGGTACCTAACTTAAAGTACCTACTAAAACAAGTACAATTGCCTAATTAAACATTTATACTATTTTAATATTTATCAAAACTTTTACGTTTTCACAATATTATTACTCTACTCTTACTATATTATCACTTAAAGACTAATTAAAATACCTATCTATAAATCTACAAAACCATATTTTGATCGATTATATTTCATCTTAAACGAATACTATATTACCCTTTATGCATTATAAAGCTAAACCGTCTAAACCACATAACGAATTTATTTTACAGTGGATGATGAAGGATGTGTTCATACACACAGTAAGTACCTACGTAGTATACGTTGAATCAAAAAATTATTGTTTGGCATAGGTGTACAAGTAAACATAATTTAACGAGCGCGTGGTGACTAGAAGCTCCTCGTTCTCCCGAAATAGCCATCTCGATCTCAATATTGTCGACTATTAGTAGTCATTAAGTCCACATAATGTCTAGATGTATTTTTAAACTCACGACCTGAATATGAAAATTAACCATAATCGAAAACATAATATAAAAAAAAAAAAAACATTTTCAAAAACATTATTAGGATTGGAATTTTTATAAATTCTTACTTATGCAGTGGTATAGTGTGGTAATGGTCGGTACTGACCATATACAGTATAGTAATTATAATATTTATTTTTTATCTTATTGATCTTTAAGCTCGCCTTCTATGGCCATTAGTTAATTATTATATTATATTAATCATTTTATAAAGATATATAGTAATATATACAAGCCAATTTTTATTATCGTGATTACTCAGACAAATAATTTGTCTTCCTCTCGGGTGTAGGTAATTGGTATTTATTAGTAAAATTGTGTTCATAGGTTCGTTCTTCAGCGTGCTACGAAACCTTATCACTACCTACTTTACTATATAATTATAAGTCCGTGCTATTTTTATTACGGACCTTAAGTAGATCCGATTGATGATCGAGGTTGATGGGCACTTGCAACGGGCTCTCGTTCATCCAGTTCGGACAGTAACACGACATCGTTGGAGTTCTACAAACACCAGCGCACTATCATCGTATCCAAAATCAGAACATAATGTTGTAGGACAAATGACAAAAAAAAAAAAAAAAATCGGAACAAAAACAATGATGACAACGTACGCGGCGGCTGACGGCTGCGACACGACGACGAGTGCGCAGTGCGACGGCGGCAGCGGCTGTTATTGAACTGCCAAAAAAGCGACCGCGGCCGAGAAACGAAAGATGACAACGTGACTTCAAGAACGTTATAAATTATTTTTAAAACCAGCCCTCGGGCAAACTTCGTGTGTGTACCGTACGAATCGCCCATTACGTTACACACTCATCGGCGAACACCGTTCGATGCCAAAATACAGAAGATAATATTATAACATATAGATAGTTAGGTACAACACTTGTCTTAATAATCTCACACGGAGGATGCGTATCGACGTGCGGCCGTGGCGTAGCAAGCATATATGTGCTGTAGGCATAGGACATTTTTCATTGAAACGTCGTCACCTGTATATATACATATTTATATGTAGGTATAAGATAATAATAATAATAATAATAATAATAATAAATATAATACGCATGTGCCACTGCTGTTTGATATAAATACGTCTGTGCGGATCGACGGGCTTAAAATAATATGCTTATTTACGCGTCAAAACTTCAAAGTTGTCATTATTATTGATTTTTTTTAAAATATAAACTAACTCCAAAGGATTTATACTCTTAAACTGTTGTGTATACGTAGTGTGGAACCTACTTTTGGGATTCGCTGACCGTATTCATTTTCACGTGGAGTGGATTTTGTTTTATATAAAAAACAAAATTTTAAAAATAAATATCAAATTTGTTTATTGATTTGTATAATATTAGTATATAAAATATTAAAATATTCCAATTAAAAAAAAAAAATATTTCATCCACACCACGACTGTGAATTCACTTGTTCTGGCTTAAATATATTATTATAGTATTCAATAATTTAGTTTCCGCCCAATTTGTATGTATTCGTCATGTATAGGTATATTATACTATATAACGTGTCTATTATATATTAGGTGCAATTTTATTTTTTGACTTGGAGGGGCTTTACATATAAAAGACTCGTAGAGGGGGGGGCTCTGCTGTCGTGTTCAAATACCTTTAAAATAATATACTACTTTATGTACAACATAATATATTTATCATTTTTTTTAACCCTCTTTAATACATTTAACGTAGGTACACATTATAATACATCAACCTATAACTAAAATGAAAAATATTTTCATCAAAACAAATCACATAATTATTTAGGTACCTACTTACTTGTATATTATAATTGATAATAACTTTAACTGTTGATTCGAAATCGCAAATTTATAAAAAAAAATACTATGGTATTGAGTATCGACAATATTCTAAATAAATTGAAATGTTATCCTTATCACTGATCAGTAATATGTATGGAGTTACTATTTTGTCATGTTATTATTAAAACTATATTATGTTCTGTGGGTGGATCTAAAATTAGAAATTAAAAAATAATTTCTTCAAGCCACGTTGATTGAATTATGATGTATATAGATTACATAACTAATGGAGGATTTAATACTTCAATAAAAATACAAATTTTTGGAGGGGCTAATTTTAGTATCATAGCGACTAAGTCCTCCGAGTTCCCCCCGAATTGTGCCTATTGGCTATTGTGTTCATATTACTCCACCTACATTAATTAAAAATGTATCTTATCAAAAAGTCTGTTATCGAAATAATTGTATAGAAAATCTTTAAGTGTTGCAGGTTTTTTTATTTCGTACACATGTAAGAGTATCTACGGTAAAAATCAGATCAGAAATTTACCTACCATCGATAGGAAACATTAGAATCCATTTTTATTTCATGCTAGATTATACTAGGTATGTTCTATAAACTTAATGTTTTTAAATACTGTTATTATAGCGATTAATTTAATAATATATTTTATTTTATTTATTTACAGATCAGATAATGATACATCGTAGGTACATAATATTTAAATATATTGTGTACATCATACTCACGTACCATCTGAAAATTATATTTTAACTTTTTCTTCTCTGCACACATTCATTTCCGATTTAACAGAGATTTATAATCACAATGAAACAAATCGAATCAATATCAATAGTAGCCAGTAGGTAAATACTTAAGTACTAACCTGTCTACAGTAGTGACTTATTTATATGCAGCCACTTTAATAGATACTTACCAACAACGGAAAATGTTTAAGGGAATCATTTGTTCTTCAATATTGATGGTAGGGGTAGGTTTGCGTATTGACTCGGACACGAAGTTATACTTATCATACACATTTTCGGGTCTTCTTTTATTGCAAAATATGTTATGTTTATTTTAATATACAATAGCTGGTAGAGTGGTAGGACAGCCAATAAAATATCTATTTTTAATTTTTTGACCACAAGAAAGAGAAATTACAAAAAATTTCCCAATTGATTTGGACAATACTTTTTCGTCATAATGTTTACATTCTCAATCATATTTACTGAATAGTGAATAGCAATATTGACATAGATACTTTTACTCCAATCACAATATTATGCAAGTATTTGAGAAAAAAATCTTTAAGTATTTCTATACTTCCAAATATTCCAAGCCAAATGCCAAACTGATGAAAAGTTGAACAATTTGGCATCGACCTTTTAATTTACTCGTCATTACTCATTTAAAAGGACCAAATGTCGACGTATCCAATCACCTAATATTCTAACTATTACCGAATTAATAATTAGCAAGTATTGCAATGTATACCAATATTTTGTTATTAATTATTAATATATATTTTTTTTAACTCTTAAGAAATTATGTTGCAGTATTTAAATATAATTTGTTTGGCATACCTACATTATAATTCAATTATATTTAACAGTAGGTAATTAAGTGAGTTTTGGTTATTTAGGTCGAAAAATTCCACAGACCTACAAGCGGGACACACGTATATACGCCTCTGTCTATCGATGATCCAAGTGAAGTATAATATGATGTAAATATTTCACTTAGTCGACAGATTTAGTATTTACCAATTTAAGTTATTACTATTATATAAATAGCTTTTTACTATATGAGATTTATGGCAAGGTATAGTTGTTAGATGGTATATAGGTAATTAAAGTATTTTAGTTAAAGCACTAAAAATTATTATTATTTCACTAAACGAGAACTATAAATTACAGCAGTATTGCCCATCTGGTATAATTTGGATGAACAAAACTAAGACAAACGCCATTATATACGTAAATTTTTTTATTTTTGTATGAAAAAGTCGATGTAAATATCTGGTCTGCCTTATTGTAAATTAAACTAAACATTTTATTAGATAATGAATTATAAATCTCTAACTGAGTTTTAGACGTTTTAGTATTTACTGTTTATGATGTAACTTAAATAATATGTAGCATATAAGAAGACATAGATTTTATGGTGTACATCGTTGTATAATCTGAGAGAAGCGAGAAATGTATTTTTACTTTTAAAACCCTCAAAATAAGTAGGTAGTGGGTGATTTTTTTCAATTGTTCGCCAAGCTGTTATAAAGAATAAAAATAGAAAATAGTGTGACCTATCAAAATAGGAGGTCTATTGATGAAAAACAATAATGTCGTAGAGAAATTATAGTCATTTGTTAAAATGAAAATTGATCGAGATTGCTAAGAACTGAAAATATTGTCGATTTGCAATATTATCATAAGAATATATTATTACTAGTTTTGAATCTTCTGTATTATGTGATTTAGATTGAAAATATGAATTTTGTTTTTCAATAACATGACATTATATTTCGTTTGATTTACATTTTATGTATGCCAAATTAAATATTAGTCAATAATTATAGGATAAGTAGGTACTTCCTTAATTTGATTTAGAGTTGGTAATCAAAATAAATGCATTTGGCTATATTCATCCTTTCATTCATATACTATGTATGGCATAAAATAAATTCTTACCTAAGTATAAGTAAAATAAATACTTACCTCGAATGAGTATATAATAATTGTATATTTTTATTTATTTAAATTATAATTGATAACTATATTATATATTTTTATGCCATAATGAATTGATGCAATTGTTTTTTTTTTATTTGTCAGAAAACTAAATACCAAACTAAGACTTAAAAAGTTTTTATTAACCTATCTTAAAATACAAAAAAACTTTTGGAACTTCGAAGTTGTTATTATTATTATTTTTATTTTTTATAAAATATATTAAATAAATTATAGATTTTATATTTTATACTGTTGTGTATACGGAGTGTGGTACTTTCGGGACTGTAGATCATAAATATTTCCATGCGAGTGGATTTAATTTCCATAAAAATAAAGTTGTTTATTTTCTAGTATACTTTTAGTATATATTTTATTTGCATTTAAAATATTTCAATTTCCAAAAATATATAATCTACGTGGCTATACACTCGCTTGTTCCAGCTTAAATATATAACAGTCTTCAATCATTTAGTTTCCATCCAAAAACATTTTTATGCAATGTACACCTAGTAAGTACCCTAACAACTCTACATTAACTAAAAATGCCTATTATCTATTGCTTTTAACATTTTAATTATAAACGATATTTACACAATTATACTTCAATCTATTAATCAATCTCAAAATGCATAACGTACATATAAAACTATAAAAGTATAAGCAGTCAAGTATCGACAGTCAAATTTCAAAACAAATTCGACTTATGCATAATTCAAGTTATATTACATTGAGTTGTACTGCAGCTTTTAGTATACCTATATCCTATGGGCATTTTTAAAGGACAAGAAAAAGATTCAAGATAATTATGTTTTCAAATTATCAAGACTAGACTGCATAATAGTCTTAACAATTCCACAGACGACAGTAATTCATTCTTATAACGGTTTACATGTTTAGAAGTTGCTGATCGTTTTGTCTTATCTAATTTTTGACAATTATTGTAGGGGAAAAAGTGAAACTTGTAATATATTTTTGTTTGGCTTGGATTTCCATGATTAATGTGGTCTGGCAAATGGTGCAAAGTTGAAAAAAAGTTTTATTTTAAGAATAATAATGCAATCCTTAATGCATTCGTGTTTTATTACGTCAAACGTAGCACATTATAATCGTCAATCATTCTCAACTCATCAATCATTATTATGTTGACGCAATTAAAATTATTGATCTATAAAAAACTGTTCATATAAATGTTAAGCTTGTTTTAGCTTGTCTTTTCGTATAGGTAAAAGCTATTAGAATAACTAATGTTGTGTTTGTGTACCATATTTTAATACATATTCTACCGTTAATAATTATGTCGATTTGCACAATAATTGGAGTCTTATTAGATTAAGCATTATGATACTCAAAATGAAATTTAACATTTTAATATCTATTCTCATTAGTCATTTAGGGAAACTTTATTTTATATATGTTTATCATTTATGTTGTGCTTACCTACGATAAAAGATATTACATAACCTTGATGTAGAAATAGTAGTTACAAATAAACAATGGCACCCAGTTTTCTTCAAGGGTCCAGAATATATTATGCATATTATAATTTTACCAAATACTGAATATTGGTATCATGAATTATTTTAAACATTTTTTTAAACTTTAGTAAAATGTTAAAGAAATTTCCAAAATTGCCGAGACGCATTTAAATGATATACTTTTAATAATTTTTAATTTTTTTTAATAATTTTTTTTTTATACAAATAAAAGCAAATAAATGATTATAAAAATACCTCTGAAGACTATTTGGAAAAGATTCAATTAAACGTAAATAGTTTTAAATCACTCTTGGTTAATATTCTCTTGGCACCACACGTTGCATTGGATCTTATCGATCGGGATATTTGTTCTAATTCCAACAACATATTTTATATTTATGATTTACGATTTCATATAATTTAATTAATGACTCAGTTGCTTTTAGTTTTTATTTATAATCATAAATAATAATATTGTAGTTAGGTAGCTACTGATTATGTACAGGTCGTCAAAATTGCTTCAGTAATAAATGATAAATAATTGAACAAACAAATACATAACATCGTACAAATAATTTTTAAAAAAATGGTAATTAACTATGTAATTTGTAATTCATAAATCGGTATATTATTGGTTATCTTGAGTATTTAAAATATGACTATTACATCCTAATAGATTTATTGAAAATGTTTGGTAGATATAATATTATAAAACCATACTTCACTGAAACCTTACTAGTTTCAAAAAAAATTGCATTGTTTAAATTAAAAAAATAATAATGATCAATTATTCTGCGTTAAGTTGGGCAGTGTCCAAACAAATTACTTTTTGTTTATCAAACAAACTCAAACTTAACCAATACTGAGTAAAGCCTTCCAATGAATATTATAACATAGGTTTCATAAATAATACTATGTAGTAATGATTAGGTTTGAGTATTCAAGTATTCAACTATAATAATATTTTCCAAGAAAATATTATTAAAAAACTTTGATTTAATTTTTTTAATTTGTTACTTTTATGTATGGTTTTAATACTATCTAATATATAAAGATCAATATCTACCGGCTTAATAAAAAAAAACATAAGATTACTTTTTAACTAATATATTTTTGGTATATTATTACAGTTAATTACATACGCGCTTAAACAGAAATGTATAGTACAGTACCTGATAAACAACATTGTGCACTAAAATAAAGTACTTATATAAAATCACTACATTAATTCACCAAGGTTAATAAAATGTTGGATGTTACGTTTATTTGATAAAACTACAATTTCTTAATGCTTTTATTGATAAATCTTTTGCAAATTGTAACCTGAGATAAAATACTTACGCATAAAATATGAGGATCATATCGACGTAATATTATTAGGAATAGGTACTTTTAAATCAAACCACAAACTCTTCGCAAGTATCTTTTTAAATAATTATAACACAATTTTCTTCATATTAATTGTCAAATAATAATATATAATTGTTCTTAAATTTGCTTTTATACTTCTAAATAGAAGTAAGGTTTTTTTTAAACAATCAGCTTTTAATTTGAATTATTGAGATTTAAATATCTACACACATAAACAAATAAGTGATAAAAATATAAAAGCTTTTTTATTACTTTGGAAATGCATGACTTAATTAAATTAAGATAAAAAAACTTAAAAACCCGACCAGAGAATACCGTTAATATCCATTACCTTTAAAATATTTGATAATAAGTCAATATACTTCAGTATTAAAACTAACGACACAAAATTAATTATGTTGAAATCAAATTTGCTATGTTGAACGAGAATAATATCACGTCATCTTAACCATACAGTTTTGCTTCTCTTAACATTTTTTTGTACAACTACCGATGTATATGTGCAGTGATTTCCGAGCTCGTTATATTAATATAAATTTAAGCATATTTTAACTGTAAAATACAGAATTATGTTCGTCGGCTGAAATTAAATCTATTACCTTTGAACGGACTAACATAGAAACCAAAAATAAACAATGTGTCGTAAACGTACATAAAAAATATATTTGGTGTTAATAATTTTACAAAAAAACATAGAATAGTGTGACTTCTTTTCAATATTTTTTTTTCTCGAGTTTATTATACCATAATAAAATATGTGTTTTATATCTCGAAATGGAAGATGGAAAACCAAGACCTCCAGTCCTTCAACAAAGATTGGTTTCACTGTCTAAACGTCGGACGAACACAAAACGACCAGTCGCGGTGGTTATATCCATGTACCTATAAAAGATTAAAGGGAAGTGGAGTTTCGCCATTTCACTGGATTAGCTTAAATTGACCGAATAAGAAAGAACTAACGAAGATACTACCTAAAGAGCCAGAAGAGCAATACATATTTAGTGTGGTTTGGCCGGCACGGCTTGTCATCGTAGTGCCCGTATATAACTCGACTGCAGTTGGCTCGGAAAAATCCACAGCCGTGTAAGCCATCAGTTACCATTTCCACCGCGATTAATGCACCAACGGTACACCGACAGATGGAAAAGCTGGGGACTACTGGAGATTTGAAACCGAGTGCGAAGACGCCGTCAACAGTTTTTGGGCGGTTAGTGAAATGTTTGACATGGGCCACGGTCCGACAGTCGCCGCCTCGGGAAAATGTCCATCTCCAAGTAAGTTGTCAGTAAGCAGTAACGCAAACGCGTCAACGATATGCCAACTGATGGAAAGTTTGGAGACTGCTAAAGATTTGGAACCGAATACATCTTCGCCGTCGAATTTAACAGTTTGCGGCCGATGAATGAAATGATTGGCATAGAGCATATTATTATTCCAATTGTTGACATAGAAATAAGTAATAACCAACCCGAAACGCAAAGCAATTAAAAAGGTACTTGTGGACTGCGATGTACAATCGTTTTACTGTTTATTTTTATTAAGCCAGTATCATTAGGTGTCTAATATTTAGGAAATGATGATCATTTTATCATGAACCGAGCAATATAATATAATAAGTTTATAATTTTAAGAACAACCAATTGATAGATAACTTAGAAAAAATAGGAATTAGTATGACTACGACTTAAAATTAAACTCAATATTACAATATAATGATTAGGTGGATCACATTGACCTCATTGTGGCAATTTTCAACGATTTGTCACTGTAGATGATAAACGAAAAATGAACGAATCCGACCAGAAACATTTTGTGAGTACCAAGTCAAACAATCATAATACTCCACCGCAGCTATATTACCTATACATACCTGTTTTTGTATGTATGATATATGAATTTGCATACCGTGGTTAATGGTTATATTTCAAATATTATCAACACTCCGGCCTTTAGATTAACATTTACATATTATTGTAAATTAAATTGCATTCATAAAATAAACTTTGTATTATTAATATCGTTATATTGAAATGTACTGCGTGCGAATGGTGGTGAATTTTAATTATAATTGATATTGACAATATAATATTTTTGTTGTATTAGGTAGCTGCCTTACGCGAAAAGAATGAAGGAGTCCAGCAATTGAAAACTGTGTTGCTATTGTATTATTAATTATTATTATTGAAGTTAAATTTTTATTTTTATTTTTAGTTTGTTACAGCGTTTTGAAAATATTTATTGCATTGATGTATAGCATCTTTATTTAATTATAATTTATAAAAACTGTTCAGTTGATTTCCACTCACTATTTTGTAATTTTATTCAAACAAAATACACTCGATAATATTAATTAAGTTGTTATGTGCATGGATAATTACTAATTGATAAACCATTTTTAATTTTCATGTTATTATGATGTCCACTTTAATAGTATTTTCAAAATTTGCACTTAAGCTCAATGTTTGAGTTAGAGTTAAAAAAAACCATGAAACATTTTTTTGTAAGCATTATCAAAATCTGACTTTTTAAATAGCAAATAATATATTTATTTAGAAATAATGTAATGTATAAATGATATTTATTTAGCTTATAAGTTAAGTAAGATCAATTACACAATTGTTTTAATATCTAGGTGTGTTGGTTTTTCCACTTCATTTTAGAAAATTAAGTTAAATTAATATATTATTTATTAATAAGATAAAACTTCTAGATTATTTTTCTTCGTGTAGATAACAGATAACTATTATTGTCTGCGTAAAAGCCGCTCCTGCTTAATGCTTTGGAATCGCGATTAAATCTTGCGGAATGTTGGGGACGGGAAGAGGTTACCCAGCTATATATAAGGCCTGATACAAATTTACATAATATGCACTTTCAATGGGTACAGCGCGCAATTTATATATTTTACAATAAGACAATAATAAGTATTATTATAAAATGCCCGGGCAATATACGCGTCTGCATGTTACTTGCGTCCCAAAAAAAAATATATTTTTCAGGTAGTAAATTTGACCGGTAAGTTGCGTCCCGTTTGGGGGGACGCAAGTCAGCCATATTATTATTATCGATATTATCTTCAGAAATCATTTAAATCGATAGTATCGTGTCACTAAAACCGAAAGTTCATAAATTGTAAATTCAGTATGATTCGGTAATGATTTATTATGACAAAATGTTTAACACGAATTTTTATATTATTATTATTGCAATTATTATTATTTTGATGACAAAATGTATAACATGAATTTTTATATTATTATTATTATTAGTAATATTGCAATTGAATTGAACTGATAATTTATTATAACCATTTTTATGTTGTTATTATTATAAATTAAATTTGTATCATCAATGTACGTTTTTATATCGATTATATCGATATTTTCGGGACGCAATTAGGTCATAGGTATACCGGGACGCAAATACACTATGACCTTTTTGAATCTTTTTTTTGCGGGACGCAACTCGCCTACTGATAATAATTTCGGACGCAAGTAGTATGCTCCCATATACGCGCTACAATTATAATATAATAATAATATGAATTAATAATGACAACTGCCAACATATGAGTTTGTCCACATAAATCAACTTAAATAATAAATTATGGACCTGGTTTGCAAGCTCCGAAGGACGTCGCGGCGTTGGTTCCATGCTGGTAAGGCGACAGAGTCTTCTACCTTAACGACCAACACACCTAGGGTTGAATTAATTTTTGCAGAAAACTTTGCATTTGAAAATGTTCATCGTATGTATATAATATAATAATATACTTCAACATACATACAACCTGCAAATAATTAAAATCGTTAATCTAGATTATACATATATATATCCCAATATTCTTTTATTATCTGTAACATCATATATATATATTATTCTCCAAAATTTTACTCTTTTATGAATATAACTTTACTTAGAATAAAATATTCATGGTTGTAATAAACTTAAAAAACAATTAGTTGTTTATCTTCTTCGTATTGTTTTATATTATGAATTGTTGTATACACTACCCAAAGTTTTGGCGTGTGTGACGTATAGTTTTTCGGTTTCCGATACCCAAACCTTTAAACAAGTATTTTCCGTAAGAGTTTATTTAGGTTCTCCTTTTGGCGATCTAGTGATGCTTAACGAGTACTGCACAAAAGAATAATTAAACTAGGTTCAACTATAGTTACAACTCTGCAATTTGCAAAATTATAGCAAAATATTAAAAAGAAATAGTTAATTTGCAGGTAAACATCGATAACTTCGTAAAAAATTGAACTTCAAGGTACCTATAATAAATATGTATATTATAATAAAATATATATTTAATATATTAATATGCACCTAAATGACTAAATCTGTCTACCTGTAATTTAAGGTCATAAAACGATGAATATTGTTCTATCATTATAATAGGTGCATGCAATAGTAGGTACCTATTATTTTTATTTTATAATATTTTATCTTACATGATCTCGCTATAGGTGTTGGTAATATAAAATATTTTAAAGCAAATTTTAACTAACTTAATTAAACCTAAGACTACACAAAGCTGTATACAAAGACTTGAAAACTACAGTTTAACAATAATAACTAAATTAGGCATTATAATATTATATAATATCCCATTTTTTGTATTATAAATAACAGCCTCATGCAGATATATTTTTTTTATTCTTTATCATATTTCACTAATAATGTTTTCAATTAATGTAATTTCTGCTACTGTACCATTTACTTTTCTTATACATTGTTTACATATTTATTTAATACTGTACTCATGTCTCATGTACCCTTGTGGCGTCAAAATCTAATAAATTAATAAAATTAATAAATAACTATATAGTTTTCTTTATTTTGATATCGGTAAATTTGATATATTATTTATGATTATGAACAGTACAACAAATCATACTTATTTGAGGCTAACATTTTTTAAAAACACAACCGCGTATTAATGATCATTGATATAGGTAATTGAGTCAATGATATAATTCGTAATTTATATTTATTCTTACTTTTTGACATTTTTAATACATACAATTATTTGTCTACAAGTCAAACAATTCAGATAAATGCGTCATAATTAACCTATTGGTACAGTAATTTATTAGTTATTAGTTATTACACAGTGATAAAATCACTTAATATTTCAATAGTTATAAGTTGCCTTGTAAATATACAAACAGTGTACAGACCAATTGCAATTATATTAAAATTTGGTTTACTTTTAACATAATGATAACTATAATAAAATCATTTTTATATGTAGAGAAAGGAAGGGTGATGATTAGAGCCAGTTTCAGATTGTATCATTAATAATATAAATATTAATACTTATTAAAGGTATTATACATAGTTCTGTACTTCCTAAAAATACTGAATGGTGTTTCGTAGCAGAGTGATAAAAATAATAATACAGTTATCATAGTAAAAAATCTAATAATTATATTATTTTTTAAAATGTACAATGCGAATTTCAATGTAAATGTGTGACTAAATAAAAATAGGTTACGTCAGATTATTAAAAATATAGTCTATAGCAATAGTATAATATATTGATTTATTTTTTTTATATATTTTTGTACGTAGATCATATAATAGTTTAATAGCATCAAAATGATTCTATTTAAAGTATACGTCTTTGTTGGTTTTTTATCCGTCTTAAAGGCACAAATACAATTGATGCCCAACTTGCCTTTGGTAAATTATAAAACGCTTATTTCATTTCAAAAAATACATACCTATTATATATTTTACATTATTACCAATTCGTTAAATAAGTTTCAACTGTTAAACATAAATTGTATTATATTTATTACAGGGTGAATATCGAATAATATTCAGGGCAATTTATCGAACAAAAGATTTACCGTTCAAGATTAATGAATATTTGAGTAAAAAATCAATTAATAGTACCGAAATGAGAGGGAATTTCTCATTGGATATACCTTTTGAAGATTCATATACAGGAAGTATATTTAAAATAGTAGGTATGTAATTTAAATTTACAATGGACGTCGGTATTATTAGAAAATTAATGATGTTTGGATACCTTCATAAAATTCATCGACAGTTTTTACTTTAATCGTTAAGGCTTGAACATTTTAATCAAGGTTCTGTATAAGCTAATCTAACAGAACTATAAGAATAAATAAAATACCTAGGATACATTTTTTTTTTATAGATATTTGAATTCCTTATTTTGCCGAAATTGATTATTTGGATGAAAATTGCTAATGATTTTAGATATTATGCTATAATTCAAAAAGTATTAATCAAAAACATTTAGCCATTACTTATACTACTTTATGCATACCTAATGATATTTTCAAAATATTTATACTAACTTAAAACGGAACAGTGGTTTAATCACAATAAAAATATATATATATTTAACTACAAACAATTTTCTTAAAAATCATGTTTTTGAGGAAAACAATAGATCCCAGGTAGCAAATTGGATCTAGTAGACAATTCAGAAAGTTGAATGCTTTAATTTGTATAGGAATTTAAAAATAATCAGAGAAAACTAAAAAAAAATGTATTGGAAATATGCTTTATAACGCAATAAAACTAATAAAGAGCGATTCAATTTTTCTACAAAAACAAAATACCTCATTCCTCCACAAGGTAGAAATTTCTTCCTCCTTCAATAAAAGACAAAAGTAGGCAATTGGGTACCACTCTGCTGTATAATTGTTGATCCTCTTTTCTGAAAAAATTAACCTTTCTCTTTACCGTTAGTGCAATAATAACATATAGGTATTTCCCTTTTCCGCTATCACAAATTTCAGTTTTTTTATTTTTGTAACCCCCTACTATGAAACACGTGAAGTTTTTGATAATTGCCAATAATTTTTTAATCGATTGTTAGTTAAATAAATTTTTAAAAAAACACATAGTTATATATAAATATAAAATAAGTACTTTATTATATATATAGGATTTTGTAAAATATAAACCTCATCATTAAAGATAAAAATCATGTAAACAAGTTATAACTTATAAATGAAAATAATATACAAATATAGGTAGGTAATACCACGGAGGTTTATAAATATATAATATTAATAACATCATTATTAAGTTTTTTAAAATTGTTCAATACAAAGTTAATATAAAATACAATTAATTAAGTTTTGTAGTTAAGCACACTACTAAATTCCACCAATTAGAATTTTTATACGTATATAAGTTAATTTTAATTATTCAGTTGTATATGGCAAATGTTATCTTGTGTAGATATAAAATATATATAGTAATATAGTAATATATTTTATTACTCGAAGTATCTACGTATCTCGCTACAAAATACAAATTTTTATCGTCTTATAATAATAAAAGGTATTTCACATTTAACTGTATTTTTTTTAAATTATCAAGATAACTCACAACACTGCAACCATCTATAATAAGAATTTCCGAATGAAAATTAATGTTGAACTATTTTAGTTAAAGTTTTAACTTTAACTTTTTAGCTAATCTTTTTAATTTTCAAATTAACTTAAATCTTAATCTATTTTTAACTTAACTGAATATTATTAATGTAAACTTTTAAATAACGAGTTACTTTTGATCAAATCCAAGTTACGTTTAAACAAACAATTAAATAATAAATATAATACAATTATTATTGATGATGCACATTACATAAATATTTACATTTTATTATTTAAACAATATTATTACTAGCTATTTATACATTTAAAAAAAGTTGATTGTAAGTTTTCATATACATTTTAACTTAACTGAGTTAGGATAACTATGAACTTTAAACTCTTAATAATCTTTTAATCGACTTATTTAAAAAATTATCATCTTCTTACCCAGACTTGAATAAAGTTGAAACTATTTACTATAATATTGGATATGATTTTATTTTGTAGCTTGATGCAAACTTTGCTTCTTGGAGCTTAATTGGTGGTTGGAAACCTAATTCTATTGTTAACGTAACTAATAATGCCTGTACTAAATTGAAAAATATCCTTGGAAATGCATGATATTCGATTCTAAAGGATTTCCATTTTTCAACTACAAACTGTCCACTACCCGTGGTCATAGTTAATATTTACTTATATCTTTATAATATTGTTTATAAGGTTTTGATATAACTGATGTGATCACTGATCATTTTGAATTATATGAAATTATAAAATTAACACGATTGAAATGAACCCAATTGATCGCCTATGTACTATTATGTTTGCACATATTTAGACAGACACGCGGGGAGCAGCGGACGACAAGACAACTTACAGCGGGTACGATTTAATTAAGACTGTTTATTATAATATGAAACGGCTATCGCAGTATCGCGCGGTCGTCGATACCGATTACATAATAGTATAAATATTAATTAGGTAGGTAACATACATATCATGTACTGCTGCAGTAATCAAATTTGGGTAGCTATTTTTTCTAGTAGAATAGAAAGATATACTGGGAGCAGTTATAATATCATACATTGACACAATTATAACTTTCGTGATCCTTATAAAAACAAAAAGGGGGTAAGTGGATGTCACTCTGCTCGATCTTTTTTGATAAAAGTTACATATCTAGTTAAATAACTTAAATGTGATAATGATGTACTTATTATTAATTATTATTGGATATTTACAGGGTACATATGAATCATCGGAATTTGACAAATCACTTTATAATGACAACAATTTTCCTAAAGAGTATTTTTATGGAAAATATAAATTTATAGGTAAGATAAAAGATAAAAAATATAAACAACTTGCCTGCATAGTTGCTGAGATGAGTGCTATACGGCCATGGGAATCACTCATGGATTGAAACTTCTATACTAAAATAAAGAAGGATTTTATTTAGTTAAGTAAATATGTAATTTTATAATTTTAAAATAAAAACGGTGTAAATCAAAAATAAATTAATTTAAATGACTATAGTTTGATGGTATATGTTTTTTAACAAAATATTAAAATTATTATACCTAATCATTATAATCCCAGTTGTATAGTCATCTAACGGTATTACAACTATTAAAAAGCGGTATGTTGTTACCTATTAACATCAAGTTATATTATATGGAATAATATAATATAATAATAATTTGGTTTTGTCGAAAATAAATACTTTTAGTAGTACAAGTATATAATAAAATATCTATACAGTACGTGTTCAGAATTCGAACGTCTAACACGTGTGTATCGCGAATGCGCTTTTATTAAGCTTCCGATAGCATCTTCGTATGGCCTCCGTTTTACAGGTAATATAAATACTATTTGACCGTTAAACGTTCTAATATGAACACCAACTCCTCTAAAGGGAGGAAATAAAACCTACAAACAAAAATGCACCTGCTAAAAACTCACAGAAAAATATAACAACCAAACCTTCAAATATACCTTCTGAAAAAATAAAATCGGCAATCCAACACCATAAGTCAATAATATCAATAATAAAAATAGTTTAATATAGTGGCTCACTCAACGGTCTGGTATAAATGTAAAATTGTGGTGGCCCAATTACGGTATACCTTTATAAAAAAAAAGATTTATTGTTGTCACTAGGCATTTGCACACAGGAGGGGGGAGGTGGACCTAGAATTTGTATGCATTACTAGGTTGCATCTTATACATAGATAATATAATATAATAATATTATGATAATAGGCACATGATCTAAGTATCTTATTTTTGTGTTTTATATCATGGAAGTACAAAATCTTAAAAAAATAAAAATAACATTGATACTCGATAATAACAATAATTAGTAAAATATCTTGAAACTGCATGGTATATGGCATGGCTACGCCAGGTGAGAACAAGCCGAAGTATTACTTTAAATTTAAATAAAACCTTTAATTTAAAACCAAGATATTTAATAAATGATAACAATTTATGACAAATTGGAAACTAATAATTAAAAGTTATTAGGTACTAGTTATTTGCCATGTTGGTCGATCATGTTTCATACTCTAAAAAAATAGGGTATTGTATGTTCATTACCCCAATATGTGCTAATTTACTTTAATTTACGTAACAATACTTTTATTAAAATTAGTACTCTATGGATTGCATTTTTTCCTGACTGCGCCAATGTATTTGTAGGTACGGTTGAAATAAGAAGATATATTTTGAATGATTATTACACTATATTTTTGATACAAAATAAAAGTATAGCGATAATAGTATATACGTTGAAGGCCCTAGCAAAGCTGCTAAGCCGTTGGCCACCTGAGATCGGATCCAGATCATTTGTCGGTTGTGTTCTCCCGAATCGTGGTC
Source organism: Myzus persicae (assembly GCF_001856785.1). NCBI lineage: Eukaryota > Metazoa > Arthropoda > Insecta > Hemiptera > Aphididae > Myzus > Myzus persicae. Next base: position 54,704 of record NW_019103384.1, read on the forward strand.
GTTGATATAACGATATCAACATAATGTAAAAACGAAGTTGTTAAATCTCGTAAGAACTTACATAATATCCCCTTCAGGTAGTACTGAAAGAACCCTGAATAGTTACTATCAAGAGGGTATTGAGGTCATTAAAATAGGTCGAGATTATAATCACTCAATATTTCATCGGGCGATGCCCATTTCCACCAAAAGTGGACCTTTCTCTTTTCCAAAAATAGTGTACCTTTACCCTATCCACCAATATCTGCTTCCACTAAATTAGATATTCACCACTCATGCTGGATTACATGCATAATGGGATTTCCATTAGCTCACTGTTAATTCAATAAATGAAAAGGTATTATATAATATTAATATACTTCATGTGTTAGAAAATGTTAAATTTTATTTAAAAAGATTGTCAAATATAAAAATGTGAAAAAAACGATTTATTATGGTGGGTATATTTTAGTTATGGAAATTGTATCTATATATACCTATATAATTAGTTGATGTTTTTTTTTTAAATTGTAGGATATACTTTTCACAAAATCGTACCAGATATTTTCTTTTCATTTTTGTAGTTCGTTATACTTTGGTCATTTTTCTTTTGGTGAATTCTTGATGATCTTGTTTATTATTTGATGTGTTAGAACTTTTTAATTTGATGTACACGTCTGTCTGAATTTCTGTTACTAGAGCGGTTCTTTCGCTTTTTGAAAACTTTTGGGAATTTTAAATGTTGACCTCCCGAATGCACCAACTAGATTTACTTTCATACCAGAAAAGTTGATGTTGAAGAAAATCGAAGCACTTTTACTGCGAGAAATCATGATGATAGACAATAAAAAAATAAAAAATAAATAAATATAAAAACGCACATCATTGTAAAATCAATACATAAATCAGAATCTAAAATTACGTTTTATTTAAAACATCCAGTTATAATGCACACTCCAAACTGTGCAAACATTTTCACTTGTTCATAAAATATTATTCTGTTTGATATTATCTTGGTTATTCGAAATACTTTTATTAATACTTTTTTAAGGTAATTGCGATAACGGTTTAACATAATATGTCATATAATCAAATACGATAAAGGTACAATATACATTGATTATATGTTTATATTTGTATACATATACATTTTACATCAATTCGAAAAACTCAAAAAGTATAGGTATTATTATTTATTACCGTATTATACAATTAAAAAAAAAAAACAACCAATTATATAATATATGAGTACAATATACATAGCTAAAGTATACAATAAGTCAATAACTATTTATCACTCTTTAAACTCAGCATTAGTATGTTAAATAAACTTATTACTGTATTAAAAGTTTTAATATCAGCTAAATATTTTGCTAAAAATGTGGTTAAATTAGGTGAATTTAATTTGGTAGAAACGGGTATTAGTGAAAAAGGGAAAGGTCCATCTTTGGTGGAAACGTATTACGCCCATTTCATCATGTCTATCATAAATCGGAATACATATTATTCTGTCGACTATCAAGTATAGGTATCATATTTTGATTCACACACACACATTAAATGTATTAATTCCAGTAATTAAGCATGCAATATTAATTTTAAGTGTATTTATAATGTCTACCTAAAATTTCAGAATCAGAATGACACCGAAATATGATAGAAATTAATGCGTAAACTCGTCGGTGGTCGGTTGGTACAATGGTACATGACACGTAAACACGTCACCGGCACAAAGTAGGAAACTAGCTTGTAGAAAGGTTGCGTGGACGCATTACTTACGTTGAATGTGTTAATAATTTTAATTATTTGTCAATGTAACATTGAAATATTTGAGCACCTCAAAATTTAAAATTTTATTTGCCACAACTGCACAAGTTGAAAAAATATTTTGTCATCGCTTTTAGATTCTAAGTGGAACGATATTGACCAAGACAGTTCATTTTACAGCTATTAGTATTGTACGCCGAAGCAGCACTTACGTTTTTTTGCATGTTTGCAGTTTGCTGCACCGACTCGCGTTGTGTCGAGGATAGGGGGGAAATAGCCAATAAGTGCGTAGAAATTACAACAATAATAAACTATAAAACTTAAAAATATAATAATTGACATACGAAAACCATATACATTGCAAATGACTAAATAATTACATAATATAGCAAACCCACTGAAAATAGTGTGTTTGACCCACTGACCAACTAACAAAAGTATGTATAAATGTCGACCTGTATGGCAGTATCCATGACGTCCTTACGGATAGCGGTACTTCGCCGGAACTACGACGGCGGACAAATCTCGGAAATAGGAGTGAAAACCGAATTCGGGAGAGACTGAAGCTCGGCAAAGTGAAAACGGCGGTCCAGCTGGATCTCCGGGAACCACGTGTAAACTGTAGGGCGGCCCGTCCGGTATGGTGACGGATTGCGGATGCAACACAGTCGCGATGTCAATCAACTATCACAATTTTGAATTATTACGCCAAACCAGTTGGTGGGCGATAGACAATAAATAAGGGAGCTTGGTATATAAACCAAAAAAAAACACCTTAATCACTGAATCGGCACTTGATGCACGACAGGGCGGCGGGAACGGTCGCGGACGTACGCTTCGTTCAACTGCCGAAAAAGCAAGAGACAGCCGGCGGGCGGCGACACGACTTTGCGGCAAGATAGAAACGTCGGTCTAGATGATAGGGAGGGAAGATATCATGTTTTCGCCTTTAGGTAAAAGTAGTGGCAGCAAACCGGATCCAAGTTCAAACAAGTATAATATTTCTAACTTATCACTAATTTAAATCACTAAATTGTGTAATATTTCAATACAAGTCGTTCCTGTAAAACTATATACAATGTACAAAACAAATGTAAGTTTAGAATAATATGGTATACATTTAAATAACAACAACTATGATATACATATTATAGATACATATAGATATACACATGACATACCACATACATATATGTACTATGTATTTATATATATACATAGTTTAATACAGAGAACAAATTGATGATGATCCAGTATCATAATATAATTCACTTGTCGTATTATATAAATGTTGTTTGTTAATGTTTCCTGTTACAAATGTTGTATTATATATTTTCAACAGTTAAATAAAAAATGTTTATAGTTATCATATTATTGTATAAAATCTTATTGTATTATTTTACTTTACATACAAAGCAAATTTCAATGTAAATGTATACAATACTAAATATAAATTTAAAACGCAGCTGCAATTTGTCATGTTTCCATAGGTAACCTTGCTTTCATTTTCAATCATTAAAATGTATTTCAGTTGTTAATTTTATGTTAGTAAATCATAGAATACCATCAACATGATTCTATTTAAAGTATACGTGCTTGTTAGTTTCTTATCTGTATTTAAAGCACAATTAAAATTTATGCCTAACTTGCCTTTGGTAAGTATATTAATTCATGTACCTAATTATTAAAAAAAGACATACCTGTTTTATGTTTTAAATTATTAATTATTTGTTTCATAACTATCAACAGTTACGTAAATTGTATTATTACAGGGAGAATATCGATTGATAATCACAGCAATGTATCAATGTAAGAATATAAGTGATCTACCAATCAGTTCCAATATATATTTGAGTAAAAGGTCATCCAATATTAGCGAAATGAGAGGGAATTTCACACTTAACACACCTTTCGACGATTCATATATAGTAATAGTATATTTAAAATAATATGAAATTTAAGTTTGCAATGGAAGTGTTTTTTTCAAAATATATGATATTTATTAAGTATCACTGCTGTTGTGAATTATTAATATGAATAATAAGTATTAATAACATAAACTTAGTTTATTGTCCTTTATTATGAACTGTGTAAATCGTGATGAAGTACATTAAAATTGTCTATACCTACTCGTTAATGACCGATTATCAATACTAATAATCATAATCGTAATGTGATATTATTATTGTTGTTGTTGATATAAACATAACGTATATACTATATAGTATATTAGTGAACAATATAAATGCTGAATATGCAACAACCGCATTTTAAATTTAATAGTTAAAGCTTTAAAATGTAAATCAAGGTTTTACATAAATTGGTCTAACGAGAGAATAATAAAAATATCTAAAATACAAGGCACCTTTTATTTCATAGACATTTGAAGAAAATGAATATTTAAAAGAATATAAATTACAATTTTAATGATTATGTTGTAATTCTAAAATATTAATCGTAACAGGAATTTGAAACTTTTTGCTATCGCATTTATATAATAGTAATTTTTTGTGTACTTAGCTTGATGTAAACATCGCTTCTTGGGGCTTAACTGGTGGTTGGAAACCAAGTTCTATTGTTTACTTAACTAATAATGCCTGTTCCAAATCGAAAGATGTTCTTGGAAATGCATGGATAACATTAGCAAAGGCATTCCATTTTCCAACTACAGGCTGCCCAGCACCAGCGGTAATAGTTAATATTTATATATTGTATCTATATAATTGTATGTAATACGTTTTTATTTGACTGACGTGATCACTGATCAATTTGAATTATATGAAATTATAAATTGAATAATATGAATTGAAATTAACCCAATTGAACGCTACCTATGTACTGCAGTAATCAGATGTAGGTAGCTATTTTCTGATAGAATAGAAAGAAATATTAAGCGAAAAACTAGGAGCAGTTAAAATGTCATGCACTGACACAATTATAACTTTCATGATATTAATGAAAAATAAATTTCGTTGGTCTGATGAAAAATGATAGGGGCAAGTTAAATAGACAAAATCCACTTCATAACAAGACGGGAATGTAACATGTTACATATTTTTTCTAACGCGTGGAAAAATAATGATTCATAGATAATAGGTATGTTTTATACGTTTGTGGCGTTCAGGATCGAGTTCATAACTACAAAAATCAAAACGATTTTATTTTTACAGATTAAATACAAAGTAATTTATTGTGACTTCTTTATTACAGTAGTATGAACAAGACTCTAAAAAGTAAAACTTAATCATACAATGTATTGTAACGAGAAATCCGTTCAGAAAAAAAAGTGAGTTAGTGGCATAGTGGGCGGACCTCCGAAATAAAAATTCGATGGAATCGAGTAGAACTACTAGACATTTTCCAATAAAAGATTTCCTAAAATATTGTCTATTGCATGACAAAGAATAATTATTTTACTAATAATCTCTAACAACACGATTTTGAACAAGGAAGTATCAAAGTGTGTAGACATATGTTTTCTAATACGTTTCTATAAGGCATTTTAAAATGTTGTAGTAGAATCATCTAATCAAAGATAACTAATACGGAAGTGGTACAACTATGGAAAAATATATTATATTATTAAAACTTTCTTTGAAACCAAAATCAAGCTCTATTATTCTTATACTTTTATACGAAAAAGAGAAATTAATCTTCTGTTTAGCTGTAATAATAATTAATAATACATACAATATACTTACATAATTAAATAATTTACATGCGTGGCTGTTGTAATATTAATAAATGGGTAATAAATAATAATTATCATTTTATATTCACAGGGTGTCTATAAATCATCGGGATTGGATACAACACTTTTTAATGACAACAATTTTCCTAAAGTATATTTTTATGGAAAATATAAATTTGTAGGTAAATTAAAAACCAAAAATAATAAACTAATTTGTTGCTTAGTTACTGAGTTCATCATTGCACGGCCATGGGAATCACCTATGATTTGAAGTTTACATATTAAAATAAGTACCTAATTTTAAAAATATCAGTGGTGTGAGGGATGATTTTATTTGTATCATTTTAAAATAAAATCAGTGTAAAAAAAAAATTGGAAATAAAAGACTCTATTATAATGAAATAATATGTTTGTCATTCTTTTTTTCAATAAGAGAAATTTTAATGACTGGTGACCCCATTTTATACCTATCAGTATTGTAACTATTTAAAAATTGCATTTTGGTATTAACTATTATTATATGTTAACAACAGGAATATCATATTATAATAATAATTGTTTTTGTTAAAAATAAATACTAACAGCAAACAGAATATCTTTAGAAATATTTATCTGACGGATCACATTTAACTGTGGATTCATTTAAATAATTTAATAATTTTTGACAACCATATTTTTAAAAAGTGCATATAAAATGTACATCATTAAGTTTTGTTTAGCAGGATTTGTTTCTAAGACTAGTTGATAGACTTGCATAAATCTGAACGTGAATGTGGCCTGACCATATTGTTATTATTCGTGTAGAAGAAATTTATGAAGATCACGATCTTGGTATTATTATTTTTTTGATAACTTAAAGACTAATTATTATATTTTTTTTTTTTTTAATTGATCCTGAGCCCGGCAACTGTGGCCATTAGCTATTAGTAGGTACTGTAGGTTTTTGTATTGATGGTTTTTGTAGGTTTTTGGAACGGTAGGGGGAACACGTGTGTGTTTGTTTTGGCAGAATTTCGAATGGGGCACCCGTAGGTTTCTGCCATGCCCCGGGGGTGGGGGATGGCAGCACTTGCTCTCCGGTCACCGCGACTTGTCCGGAGAAAAATGCCGCCCGGTGGCCGAGGATCGAACCGCGACCGGCTGCGTCGCAGCGGAAGAGTCAGACCACTCGGTCACCTCGTCCCC